>NW_027115705.1:511473-578234 GCF_000696795.3 Halyomorpha halys | reverse complement strand
TGACATGATACAAACATGTGGAGAATCTACCCACTGATAGAACTTCAATCACTATGATTGAAATTTAAATTTTGTAATGTCTCCTTAGAAGTTTGGATTGGACTTTTCCGTGGTTTCATACTTTTGCCGACTATATTGTCGCTATAACTGAGAACCTTTTTATAAATATAAATCAAGGATTGTTCTGACATTTCACGAAAAAAAAATTTTTCACTCAAAAAATAATTGAACGTGTAAAAGTTGTTTAATCTTTAATTGGTATTCATGAAAAATCCTGTTAACTATTTTATTTTATTATTATTAAACCTGCTGATTCAATTGGTCCTAATTTGACAATTAACAATAATAAATATTATAAAATTTAACAAGAAGCAAATGGGTTTATTATAACTGTCCCAGAATAACAAGGAATATTAATTTTTGTCTAATTAACTTAATTTTGTTGGCGGATAAGAAAATGAATTTTCTAAATATTTCTAAGTCGACATAATTATACTTAAATATTCGCCACTAAAGGAATTTTTAAGTATCAACTAAGTTCAATTATGTGGATTTACAAAGATCTAGTAAATTCCTTTATTATGTGAGATTTTTTATGGCTAACTTTATTATTTTAATTTTTTTTTTTAAACAACTCATTTCTGCTCTATACGTTTCTGAGCTGTAGCCTTGAGAAAAAAAAATAGTTTTATGACTAATAGGTATCTTGCATTTCCTCTTACTATCTTTTCTTGTGTATCTCCTATATTATCATTATTCTTTTGCATCGTAGTTCGTTTTAAGTATTAAAAATGCTTTGCGAATCGGGACAATATGAAATTTTTGTTGGAAGCTGCACATCTGTATAGATGAGTCGTACGATTAAAACAGCACTTAGATCTTCCACGAAAAGTCATATAACCATTGTCGTCAGAAATAAATGTTAAACAAGTAACTCTGACCGTTCGAAGAATATAAATGTTAATGTTATTTTCTGCCAAACAATGGTTGTGTTAGTAACAATAAGGCGTACTTAAAGAGGGACGGTCTGAAACTTATGGAAGTTTAATTATCAACACGTCATAAAGAAAATTGATTATCTTAGTAAAAAAAAAAATCTAAGAGTATTCATGGCGACCATCTTAACTGTCATCACGTCATTTAACCGTTGAAATATCTGAAGCAACAATTTAATATATAATATGTTTTAAATTATAAATTTATTTAAAAATAGTTGATATTTTGTTTATCCACCAATCTTCTACTCCGGGTTCAATTTATACCATATAAATATTTAGTAAAATAACACTTCGTTTCGTTTCAGTGTAATAAAGATACCAAAGAGGTAGCTAGTGGTTTCCTAAAATATTTTATTTAAACAAAAAAAAAATTGGCGAAGTAAAATGTTTGGATTTTGGACTTAAGGAGTCAGGAAGAGACAGATTATTATTGTTATAGTAGAGTCATTTTAATTAATATTTAAATAATCTTTGTTAAATAGGTTTTCATTATTATATTATTGTTGTATTGGTTTTTAAATTTGTAGATGTGCCCTGAAGACGGAGGACTCCGAAACGTCGGTGTAGTGTAAATAGTTTTTTAAAATAAATAAAAACTTTGAAAAAGAAAAAAAAATTAAATATCTATATGATAGAAATATTTGACTTGGAAATATTGTCAATTTATTTTCCTTTGATTGAGAAACATTGAGCCAGAAATATGATGAAAATATTTCAGAAAGAGCAAATAATTTGAAAAAGAAAATATACAAATTATAATATTGCTAAAACATTAGCCACAAGAGAGCTATTTACGTTCAATAGATCCCGAGATATAGCTTTTTAAAAAGCAACATTTCATAAAAATGTACTGAGAGATTAGCAGTTACTTTATTTTGATAAATTCATATCTCAAAAACAATTCGACATACAGATGTCTATTAGCACTCAAATTAAAGCTAATTTAATATACTATACAGTATTTTATGACGTCTATCTTCGTAGGAGTAGTAGTTTTCATGATATTTGCTAAAATAAATTGATTATAGTTGGTTCGGACAATAAGTTTGATTTATGAAAAGGAATAGCTATGGAACCATTCGCTTTACACATGTCTGCCAGCACTCAAATTAAAGCTTGCTAAATTGGGGTTGTAGTTTTTATGATATTCGCATATGGATATAATGAATATAAATTTTGCATCTGAAAATTTGTCTGAACAACTATAAATCAATTTATTTTAGCAAATATCATAAAAAACTACTACTACGAAGATAAACGTCATAAACTACTGTATAGTATATTAAATTAGTTTTAATTTGAGTGCTAATAGACATTTGTATGTCGAATTGTTTTTGAGATATAAATTTATGAAAATAAATTCACTAACTGCTAATCTCTCAGTACATTTTTATGAAATGTTGCTTTTTAAAAAGCTATATCTCGGGAACTATTGAACGTAAATAGCTCTATCAGGGCTCATATTTTAGAAAATTAGTCTACTTTAAATGATGTTCTTTAAGGTTTTCTAGTGTTGTTGATAGTTTTAATGTTTTGACGAGTAATTATACATAATTATTAAAGTAATAAAAAATTGGGGTGAAATGACTGCCCTTTTCATCCTCTTGGGCTCTTGTACTATTCGCTCCTGGATTTGTTGAGTATACGAGTAAACCAGACGATGTTTTATTTTTTAATTTACATCATAGCATATATTATATTATTACTTGGTCTTAAATCTTAAATAAGAAATTTAAGCTCACTGATGGGATTTGGAGACTTGTAATCTGTATATAAATAGTATAGATCGCCCATACTTCAAACGTCAAGGAACCACCAATTGGTACTCTATGTCTCTCTTTTTTTACTTCCCAACTGTTCAGAGTGTTGGATATTTTTTAATTCTTATCCTCTTTAATAATAATAAATACTTACTGTTAAACTAATGTTGTGAATTAAACATTAATGAACTATGAGAAGCGGAGCTATGAGGACAGGGAGGTGGTCTAGCTGTGACATAAAACTCAGGTCATTTGCTGCTCAGGCCAGCGTGAAGTATCAGTACCCTACCTACTTTAACAGCATACTTTACTTCGTCCAATAACTTCGCCCTATTAAAACCACCCTATCTGTTAATAACATCCAGTTATTATTTATTATTTTAGGCTGATTTTAAGTTCCAAACTGATGTTTCGTAAAGGTTTACTTACATGTATTTGATAATTTTATTAAATTTCAATGTTGATTTTCCTCTGACTTGCCAATATTTATATTCCATGAAAGACTTCGATTCACGTTCTATAGGTTTCTTTTATCTTCCACAGAGGTTTAGTTCATTCCTTATGATAATTATCTAGCTTCTGAGACAACAATATTTTTTAGCACGAAGGTATAAATTGAATATTTACCAATTCTTATCCATTTTTTTTCTTACCAGAGTTGTGAAGTATTACACATAGTTCTTAAGACTATTTTTAACCATGTACTTCGTTAAATTGATAGTAGGTTATTAAAAGCTTGGTATTATATTGGAGACTGCTAATATAAAAAATGTACTACCATCATTTTTATATTTTTTCCCAAGCAGTTAGATTTTAGCTTATTAAAAAAAAAAAAAATAATAGTGCATAAGTGTACCCCGTTCATAAATATATTTTCTGCTATAAGTGGGTTCGTATCTGGACCTCAAGGAATTAACGATTCCCAGGGCCTTACTCATCGTGATACTTTAACTTTATATATATATATATATATAAAAATGAAATGGATGTACCTTCCTGATCATCACTTTAAGACTACCTCAAATTTTTGTAAAAAATCCATACATTCTGAAATTAATAAAACGAAACTAAAATGCCAGTTCAGATTTTAATAATAAAACAATACAATTTTGGAGGAAAATATTCGTAGTAAAAACAAATAAAATTAACATTTCACTGTTTTGGCAGAACCTATTGGGCCTAAAATTCAATTCGGTTTATCCGATTGTGAAAAATCAATTTAATTTTAAATATGAAAATGATAACACGAAACTAATTGAAGTAATTATAAAACAAAATAATAAAAAAATGTTTAAAGGAACATAAAAAAAAAATATTTATATACATTTCACTGAGGAGCTCAAACCTTGTTTTTTTATTCATTTCATTAATGATAAATATTTTTAAAAATTACGATTAAAAGCTGAAATCGACGAACAGATTTAATTCATTTTTATTTAACATTTACATAATTTGATCAAATAAATTGGTGATACTTAGCAGATTGGATAAAAATTTAATATTTTGTTCCTTAATGTATATAAATCTTAAAATGGAGATAAAAAAAATATCATAACAGAAATGAGCAAATATCATCTTGGCATAGTTTTTATTTATAATGTTTGTTTTATTATCACTATCAATAAAGGGACTAGGGACTGTTTTTTCGATAATTACTCAATTCATATATACATTTATAGCAAAACAGTTTTTCAAGATCTTGTATTTAATTTCGTCATAAAGATTTTGGATCTTGAAAACGTTTTCACTGACGTTCTGAACAAATAAAAATTTATATTTTATAGGACCCTTATACATTTTTGGCCCCTCTCCTATGTTTTTTTAAAGGTAACTGTCTTATTTGCATTTTTTCACATCTTAAATTTCTTGATTGCCTTTGTAGTGTTTATTATATTGATCTTCTGTGGATGCATCATTTTGACACAGTTCGTGTTCTCTGTTGAATACTACGCCCTTCTTAAACGTTTATACATTCTAATGGTTTCTTATGTTCCATTCTTCTTTTTTAATTGGTTTAATGGTTGTGATAACTATGCTTTTTTTTTTTGTCTTATAGAAAGGGAATAATTTATATATATATATGTTTAGTGGTTTGGGGATCGAACCTTTGGATTCGCGCATCACTTTATTATTATTGTATATTACGAGAGTATGACAGCACTATCTGAGAGTTGACACTATGCCTTATCTGTCCTTGTATTCTATTTCTGCTATGACTTGAACCTAGATATTTATATATTCCTAATAATTGAACCGTTTATTTTAGAATATTCTGTCATAAGCAACTGAAATAAATCTCGAGAAAACAAAACAGAATTCTCTTGCTATTCCAATCTTAGTAGATGAAAATTAAATTCATTCTTTACTGAAAAAAGTCGAAATTCAAGAATAGAAACTAGAATTTATATCCTCATCCTTTCCAACCTGAGAATCAACAATTTTGAAGGAATTGTCTATTATCTAATACGAACGGTTTAATATTGATTTGTATTAAAATATTATTATGACTATTTCATAATGAAATTTTCTTTAATAATTAATTCTGAGGTTCAGCTACTTGGCTTGGACATAAAATTTTAAATTTTTGGGGCTTCGCTAAACCATCGAAACAATCCAAAATATTTTGTCTGCCTCTGATTATTTTAAAACTGGGCAATATTTCTTGAAGAAATCTTACTTATGAGTTCATTCTTAATTCCTTTTAATTTATGGATCACAGGAGTAAGGTGGTCCAGTTGGGTCCATGGGGTAAAGATTAGGGGCGGAACTATAACAATTAAAGACCACAGCGCAATTATGATCTTTAAGAAACTTGTAACAGGTTGTTATATCAGTTGAAAAAATGGGGTTCGAATCCGGTTGTAGCCAATAATTATTTATTATTTTACTTTTGCTGAGAGTCAACCCTGTGGGTTAGGGAGCCGCACAGGTGCTCTCTTTAGCCCTTAAAAACTGGCGATTTAGTGTAATTATGTTAGTCCAAGAGCCCAAGAGGAAAAAAAGAAGCTCTTTTACGCCAATTTTTTTACGACTTTAATAAAAACTATGACGATAAAAATTGTTCAATGTTAATGAGTTAACGATAAAAATTGATGAATCAGCCAATCATGGTTAGAAAATAGTTCAATTTTTACTAAAACTATACATGAGGTTCATTAAACATTATTGAAAAGTAAATATTGAAGTATTTAAGGTGCACATTCGCTAAAGTTAATTTCGTTCGGAAAAACCTAAACTTTTGTCTCATTTTTCTTCCGGAGCTTCATGTCCTTAAGATTTCAGAGAGAGAGAAATACTTTATCATTCATGCTGTCAAAAAAAAAAACGGGTTGCTACATTACACAGCATACTTATCAATCCGTGATCGGACATATATACATTACATATTTTTACATGGTATAATAAAATAGAAAGAAAACATTTTTTTTCCCACAGTTTTCTTTTACAATTACAAATTTCAGTATACACACCAATTACAAAGATTTCAATTTATTCCTTTTTTTTTCTCTTGTCCATTCCATTTCACAATTTTTATTTAACTTAATTTTATTCGGAAAAAACCTAAACTTTTGTCTCATTTTTCTTTCGGAGCTTCATATCCATAAGATTTCAACACTAAAAAACCTTATAGCACATTATTTAATGTATAATAAATTTTCTAAAATATGAGCTCTAATAGAGCTGATCGTCGAATGGTTCTTTGGATATAGCTTTTCGCAATTCAATATTTAGTGAATTTATTTTGGAGTATCATGAAAACGGCTATTCATCTTAGTACTCACGAATTGATAGCTAATAGATATCTGTACGTCGTTTGCAGGAGTAGTAGTATTACATGATATTTGTCAAAACTAATCCAAAAAATATTGATTTTTTTTTTAAATATTGTGTCTCGGGAACTATGGAGCGTAAATTGTTCTACCAGGGCTCGTATTTTGGAAAATTTACTCTACTTTAATTGATGTTGTATTAGGGATTTTAGAGTAGTAGAACTGAACTATGTTTGGTATAGACATCCTGTTTGACTAAGCATAGTTTTCATTAAAGTAAAAAATTGGGATGATATAACTTTCTTTCCCCCTCCCCTGGTTTCATGGAATATGAATAGATCACCTCCTTACACAACCTGTTCAAGAATCTGCTTCTTTGTAAATTACTGTACCCATGAATCTTAATGGATTGTAGCGGTATAGGCTTTTTATTTATTATTATTAGTTTTATGTCCCTGGAATGGAGTTAAACCGTTCGTGCTGTAGACTCTTGGATAATCAGTGCTAATTCTTGGAGATCCCTCTCGGATATGATACATATGTCGGACTTCTCTTACCGTTCCTCGCTGTGGACGCCAGAGCACCCCGACGATAAGATAAGAGGAGGGACCTGCGCAGATGGAGAGGACCTGCGCCGGGGGCGGCAGTGATGGCTAGCGGCGGGAAGGGGCCGGGCACCAGCAAGGGGCGGCGCAAGATATCCTTGCCCTGGTTCAGGCAGGGCTCCTCGGCCGGGCCGGCCCTCGCTCGGCAGCACACCATCGACACCCCGTCCTCCCTCCACAAGAGGTTCCTCCGCAAGCAGGCCTCCCATCAGGTACACCATCACTCTCTTCTCTCTACAATATGTCATCATCACAACAGTGTACACTATCTCATCACCAGTGTTATTGTTAACCATTCCAATGTGAACAATTATGGTTCTAACAATCAATTCAAACTGTCTTACCAAGCTAAAAAAATGATTATAGTCCTTGAAAAATCGTTAAAAAAATTAGACCAAAAGATAAGTGAGATACCTTTAAATATCATATTTCAAATTCATTATTTAATCTGTGGCTATGGGTACAATATATATATGTATATATATTTATTGTTGGGAGATAAAAAGTAGAAAACTACTTATTAATAAGGTTACTCTAGTTTTTAATATTTTTCTACCTTGCTTGACCACCATCCGGACCTTCCTTCTACAATCTATTACATACGATCAACTATTAATATTCCAAAACACATTGTACTTATTTGTTTTCTTTTCAAAAAACAAAAACAAACTTAACACTTCATATCTGTTTAATTTCAATTATTCAGACTAGATCATAGATAGGATGTCCGAAACATCCTATCTGTTATCTAGTCCATCTTAATTACTCTATGTCTTACAACTTCATTTTAAGGGATTTGTTCTGATTATTAAACTTTATCATATCTTTAGCCTTATTTATTTTCTATACTTCCATCTACATGCCAATCTCTTAAGAAAAAAAAAACGTAAGAAAAACTATACAAAGTTGTCTGGTCGAATCCCTTTAAAGGAGGATGTGAAATATAGAGTAATTAAAAATAATTTTTTTTAATGAAACAAATACCGTTATAAAATCCATGAGGAGCTCATTATAATAATTCATTTTATCCATGTCTTATTTTATAAGAAAAAAAAATTTAGTCCGGAAAAAATGGGTCATAATTCATTTTTTAGTGAAAAACGAACTTCAAAGCACCATAAATAAGTGAAAAAAGGAATATGATCCCAAACATTTTATAATAAGACTTCCTGCCAAAATTAATTTACATTTTCTGGGCAGAATGAATTTTATTTCAAACTTGACAAAATGCATTTTGATCTGTAGCTGATTTGATAAGAATAATATATATGCTTAAGAGTTAATTAAAAAATTTATCCTTGATTATTCACTAGGTAGAGTATTTTTTGTGTATTTGTATATTAAAGAAAACAACATTATTTATTTGAACAAAGTTTCGGGGTATTTCTCCCCCATCTTCAGGTTATCTAATCCCTCTTATTACAGTAGTCTAGTTAAACATTAAAATAATAATTTTTTAGATACAATTAAAACGTTTAGACATTATTTATGTGATTAAACAGTTTTATTTTTAAATATTTCCATTCCTTCTCACGATATATAGCATAGCACGATCAAATGTTCTATTACAAAAGAGTTAATATTCTATGTAATTAGAAAACCTGAAGATAGTGGATAGTACTCCGAAACGTTGTTAAAAGAAATTGAGTTGTTCTTATGTTAAAACACATTAGTTAAAAGTTATAAAAAAAATTTCGTGTCAATTGTTTTTAAGAAAATGCATTTTAAAACGTAAGACATATCGATACAATTATTGCCACTAAAATATTACTTGTTTTCTTCCTATAGCTGAATCAGAATACAAGAATTAAAATATTAATTCTAAACAAAATTTTTTAAAAAATCTGCATTATATGGAAGCCTAACATGTTATAAAGGCAACATATAGACAGTTCTATTTTAAAAAACTACATTGCTTTCTGCATGGCCTGAACAAACGATGACACAGGCAGATTTTAATGGATGAACGCTTCCTCGGTAGTAAAATTTTCTGTCTATAGAGAAACCAAAACATTATGTCTTCTATGTTGATTTGTCACCTATTTTCTTTATGTACATAGCATTTTCTGGCTACCAAAAAAATATTCAATTTTTTCCAGTTTAATATCTTGTCAAAATATAAATTTAAAACAACACTTTTTTCTGGAATTTTTTTTTATAAATTAAAAAATAATATTATTAATAAAAATAAATAATTTTACCTCATTAATGAACCGTTATATTTTGCTAATTAAACCATTAATGCATATATAAGGGAATGAATTCAACAAAGGACGACACAAGGGTAATTAAACGATTAAGACTCCATACAAAAGTTCATTAATAAATAAACATTGTACCCATGGCAATTATAATTTCAACTCTGTGGGATTTGTTAGGTAATAAAAGTTTGCATTTTAACAAGTCGAGGTATTATAGTTTCATATTTCAATACTCAACTTTTTTATTTATTTATTTGTCTTCAGGGATTAAAAATAAAAATGGCTACAACTCGATGTAGTGGTAAATTATTTACGAAATTAAAATAAAATATAGAAAAAAGTAAGCTAATTTACTTTTAATTAAATGATAATTATTTTACTAATATCTAATGAATTTTTGTAAAAAACGAAAAATGAGAATGTAATTTTTTTGTTAGAAAATTAAATTATTTTTAAAATTTACGATAAGAATATACATTTTTGAGTTAAACGCCAAGAAAAAGTTTTCTTTTGTTCCTTTTTTTTATTGTGGATTTCATTAAATTTATAAGAAATGATTTTTTTAATCAATTTTATTTTTTTTCGTTGGCAATTCTAAATTTTGCGAATTTTTGTACCTTTTTCTAGCGAAGTAATTTTTTTTTCCTGTGTGAATGGTAGTGAAGTTTTCAATTAAATGCTTAATTTATGAATTATGAAAATTAGTATGGTTAGAAAAAAAATGTATTTATTCACTCAAAAAATAAAATAAATACATTTTAAAACCTTATAATTAATAATTAATTTTCCATTTTCATTTTTATACATTGATTTTTTTCGTCTAAATAAATAAAAATATTTGGAAAATGTTTTAGGTAAGGGAATATAATTTTTCTTAATATATTTCTAATTGGTCAATGCCTAACTAGTCGTTTGTCATTTGTTCAT
This sequence comes from Halyomorpha halys, assembly GCF_000696795.3. NCBI lineage: Eukaryota > Metazoa > Arthropoda > Insecta > Hemiptera > Pentatomidae > Halyomorpha > Halyomorpha halys. The sequence continues at coordinate 567,973 of NW_027115705.1, read as the reverse complement.
CATGTTTTCTGGTCACTTAAAAATATTATATTAAAAAAAAATCAAAGTAACTTAATTGTTTTATATAAATTAATTTTTTTAAAAAAAAGCTTAACAAAAAATCGATATAGAATAAAATTTTTGTTTTTAATGTGAACCTAAATTTTCGGCAGGGATTTTACTTGAAACGAATGCACTTTTTATGGTTTTAATTATTTGTTAACATTTTTCCGTGAATATTATTGAACAGTAGACCATTCATACTAAAAAGTATATATATTAAAAAAAAATACAAATAATGAGAAGGTTTTAAAAACCTTAGAAAAAGAAAATGATTTATTTGGACCTTATGACAGAATCATTTAATTAAATATTTGATTGTTATAATTTTTTAATTGATAAATAAAATTCCTAATTATTTAATAATATATACTTTAAAATTAGAATAAAAGTACAGTTTTTTGACCGATATTCTAATTTTAGTTTAATTTACTATAGTGAAGCTAATCTGATTTTAACAAAAATCGTTCTGATTTAAACTTGTGATAAGATGATGATACCTACAAATTTCTGAAGTGTCTCAAAGCTTGAAGGAATGTCGCTAAAATATTTTGCCGAGTCTAGAATGCGAGCGGAGTGTGCCAGACTGTTTTGGAATAAATTCAAGGTAAACCCTTAATTTAAAAGACAGGTGTTATGATGCCTAAGGTTTTTAAACCCAAATGTCACGCAAAGCTACATTTACGTTCATCTAATTTATTTTCTTAGCCTGACGATTTTATGAACTTTTGAATATACGTTTTTAAATAATAAAATTAATTATTTTATTATCTATAAAACGAATTCTTAGTAATTTATAAGATGTAAAGATAATGAAACTGAAAAATTAACCTAAAGGATAAAACCTTGTTGATACTCTACTCAATATTTGTAAGATTAGTTATTTTATTTTACATAAATGATTATAGTTTAACTAATTATAGATTTGTGTTTCATACATATAATTAGATAGGGCATTTCTTTAAGAATGTGTTGTTTTTTGTCATCTGGATTTGATTGGATGTTTGATTCTTTACATACAATTTGAAAATATAAATTAATAAAATAAGTGTAGAATTCTAGTTATAAACTTGAAACAAGTATAAATTAAAAGAAAATATCCATATATATTTTGAGTTGGTGGTAGAAGAGAAAGTAATACAATGAATTTTTTTTTAATATAAGTTACTCTAATTTCAAAACGCTCCATTTTCCGAACTCTGTTTTTTTATTTTATATACATTTTTTATCCTTTGGAATATATTTGAAATGTCCCAAAAAAATAATTTTACTAGAGAAGTTGATATTAATTAATGAAGTATGTCAATAATAACTTCACAATATATAATACGTATATAATATTTTTTAGTTCACGTTGTATCAGACTTGACATTTTTTCCGTAATAATAAAGGGCTTTGATTTACGTATTAATTTTTTTTTAAAATGCAATCATGATTAACTATAAATAAAAATTATATTGGATTCCCTCGTGTGTTCTTATGTACAAATCTAACTGGCCTCACATGTACATCACTCCTTCATCTTATGAAATGGATTGAACAATAAGAAAACAGGGTGTCTTGTTGGATAAGGCAGTTTAAATTAAGTTCTTAAAAGATTGATGGTTATAGTGAAAACCAGAACTGACGAAAAGTGTTTTTCCTCCGACATTCAGATAAATTGTACATATTGCTACATCGCTCCACCATTGTACAAAATAGAATAAATGAGAAAACTACATGTCTTCGTAGGATGAGACAGTTTAAATTAAGTATTAGAGTTATACCAACAAAACTTTACTTTTTCTTGAATAAATGCCAAATCATTCATTTTTAGTCAACAAATGATACGTTCAGAACTGATAAATTAGAGCAATGAAGAAAATTAATATTTCCCACTTCTCTTCGAGAATGTTAATCCAGCTTTTGTAGGTACAAAGGTTTCCCCTAGTCTGATGAGATTTGCACTGTATAAAAAATAAAAAAATCTCTGGGTCGATTTAATATATATTTCAAACAAAGGCTTCATAATTTCCATAAAATATTAATTTTTTTTTATTTATTGATTTTTGCAACTATATTAAAATATATACAATAAGTCAATTTGATGTTAGTTATACAATGGCGTAATACAGACATGCGGAGAATCTGCGAATCCATTGATAGAATTCCAATAACATTTCTAGAGGAGATCTCTTTCAGACGCCTAGGTGGATGATTAGATAATGAAGGAGAAGGATGGTGGATTTGGGTAGTTGGGAAGTTTATCGTGGAACGATTGGTGTCTGGTTCCGGCCATATCAGCAACATATGGATCATTGAGGGTCTGATGGATGACTTGATTTGTGACGTAGTAAGGAGCATTGAAGATTTTACGAAAGATTTTGGATTGTATCGGATTGGATACGAGAGAAATTCGACGGTTTATTGGAGTCCTTAGGCTCAAATCCGTCAAGTCAGTTCAGATAGGTCTTGTTATAGTCATATAAATGAGTCTTTTGTAATTAGAAGTTTAAACTGTCAAGTAGATGTTGTAATATTAAGTAGTTCCAGTCTTTTCAGTCTCGTATGAGACTATAGCAAGCTAGTCATTAGTCCAGATTAGTCCTAGATAACGGATCTCTCCAACAGGAATAAGTGGGGTATTATTAAAGGTTACTATGGGGCTGGAAAATAATTTTTTTAAATATATGTCTTTTCCGTTACAATGTTCTATTTGCAACGATGTATAAAACCACTTAAAATAGATCTAAATTGATGAACTGACGTAGCCGGGCCTGAAACCTGCTCACTAAGAATGATAACTATGCAGGTTATTGTCACAGCTGACAGGAATGTTATGTAACAAGGTGACATAGAAGAGGACTGTAACGAACCACATCTTGGATGGGTCGTAAATATTTATGACGCCATCTGATTTACGGCAGTTTTATAGCTTCGGGTTTATAGTTTTTATGTTTGTCGCTCTCTCTCTCACACCAGGCTGCAATAACGATAACAGTTCCGAATCTATTCCTAAGTTAAAACATTCCCAAGTACAACCTATGCTAATTAGTCTGTCAAACTGTAATCAATTTCAGTTTACCTTAAGTTTGATGATAGTAACATCAAAACGTTCAGAATGGTTTTCAAAAATCCTGTTGTGGTCCTAGCATCATAATACCCCTATCTGCAGGATTAAACTAATATTGATTCCATTGAAAAATCAATAAATAAAATTATCAAGATATTTAAATATAAATTAATTAATACAAAATGTCTACTGTTTAAATTTTTACTGTCATATTAAACTGAGTAAACACCTAGAAAGCTAAAAGAAGAATAAATTAATCAGTTAAATAAATAATCAACATATAGAAAAATGTAAAATAAATCATTATAATAAATAATAAAAGTTTTAAAAATATTGGCTGAAGTTTTACCATAACATAATACACTTACCGAAATCCTTTCTAAAATCCTAAATCCTAACTTGAGCGTTTATATGATAATTGATCAATTAATTAGTAAGCAATAAATGAATAAAACTACTTATGATGTTATCTGATTTTCTAGTAATGCCTTTACAATAGTAAAATATCTTAGCATTACAGCTAAATCGATAAAATAAAAAAGGGGTAAAATAAACTTTATTTTACATGTTAAACAAGTATAACTTTTAATTACATTTTATACACTGTAATTTAAGACTAAAACAATTTATTTAAACAAAATCTTTTAAAATTTATATGAACATAATATAAATATGTTTCTCTTAAATAGAAGCAAAAAATGTTACTTTAGCTGAACTCAGTATTCATTTTATGCCTCTTTTTCCTTATGGCAGAACGGGCGATAATTCTAAGACAATTTGATTTTAAAAGTGTAAAGGACCTTCTAATCGAATCCTGAAATTTCTCAATTCTTTATCAAGACTATAATCTGCCCTTTCATTTTTTTTTTTTCAAAAATAAAACTAAATATTACTTATTTTGATGTAATTATTGCAATAATAATTTGGCGCTCAAGTTGTAATTATATCAATTACGCTTTGGGGATATCATGGTTTATTTGTATAAATTTTGCTGTTTATTTACATTCATTTATTATTTGTCTATACCAAAACCTTAAAACTACTTTCTTTATCAATATGTCGTGGTTGAATCAAGACGGTGTGCTTAAAAAAAAAAAAAAGAAGGATTATAAAATTATACCTTACATTTTTGTATTAGGTTCATTGAAATATAAGTGAAATGGAAGTACTTACTGGACTATTATATGTGATTTCATCCCTTCTTGAATATGTTTTTCTTAAAATCTATTATGGTATTCTAGTGATTAATTTTAGTCATCAAATTGCATCCACTTTTTTTTTCTGTTTGTGTGTTTCTTCAAAGGAGGAACAAAAGGTGTGCATCATGTATGATCACCTAGATTCTCATCTATTTATCATCTATTCTCATTTATGCAAGTTCAATGCGTTAAATGCCATGGCCACAAAATTGTTAAGGAATATTAAGTAAGCAGTTAATGCCTACTGATTTGGTATCTTCATGCATCTGTCAAACCTATTAATTAATAGATTTCTTTCGATACATTTTCTCTAACGGCTTCTATCAACGAAATTGTATTTAAGTTGAAATTCAACCATACAAAATAGTTGAAATATTCTAACATGACATTGTAATTGTAAGAATAGGAATTGTAAAAATTCCTCTGATAAATGTTAAAGTGTGAGTTATTTTAATGCAAACATAAAAATCAATAAACGCATTCCTCACTCAGGCATGTGAGGATGTCTAACAGATTATTATGTTGATCAATATTTAATGCGCCAATTCTCAAGAAGAAACAAGAATATCAATTTTTTGAAAGAATGTATTTTATAATGGATAGTCTTTTATTTATGTTGCTCATCTAAATGGTATTTACCATTTTTATATATTATTAGAGGATGATTCTACACTTAATTTTCAACAAAAAAGTTCCTCTATACCATGGTCTGATTCTCAATAGAAATGAGAAAATTGATATTTAGTGTTTTTTGAACGTTGTATTTTTTGCTATATAGGAAGCAAACATCCAAAAACTATTCAACTTACAAAACCGTCTGTATAATTTCTATAGTCGCCATTAAGACTTAGTAGACAAATTATACCTGTAAATTATATCAATAGAAAATTAAATACATTAATAGAAAATCATTGCTTTGACAATATCTATGAAACTGAAATTTTGACTTGTGGTTTAGGGGTTAATTCTTGTGTTCTAGGTGACTGGGTTTGAAAAAAAAGTGAATGACGACACTTTCTGTTGAGTCAGTTTTTATTTATTTATTTATTTTTTTGTGATTGGTTCTTACATAAATTATTGGATGCTAATCAATTAATCAGATATACGTCACATACTCACCCTGCGTGTAAAACAAGCATATATATACTAAAGTTATGACGGGTAAACCTCAGGGTACAGATAGTGAAGTACAATATAATGAAATTCAAAATTAAATTCTGAAGCTTTGTCCTATTATTCGATTATGTGGCGGCCATCTTTTGTGTCATGAGCTTTACCACCCAGTAGGGGGTGACATCATGGAAATTATCAGGATGGAGCTTTGTATACCTAAGAAAATCCCTCGATTTCTTCACTGATACTTCCACGTGACAGATGTGTGGTCACCAGAGGCATCCGTACAATGAGGAAACTTAAAGGGCATGTTACTTAGTTGAAATATTTACTAAGGGGGCATCTGGCCGGCACATGAAACGATCAGATGAAAGTGTGACCTGCGCAGCTATTCGAATCTATTTGTGCCTTGTACCGCTACTCGGTAAATTAGTACTGAATAAGACCAGTTGTCCGACAGGAATGGCCCCTCGGAAGAAAATACCGCCTGTCCAATACCGGCACTACCAGCTCATCACCAACACTCTCAACCTCCTCATCGCATCTGTGAGTCTTCCTCTTTGTGCCAATCTTAATTTAGTAAGGAACCTCTAAAAGAATGGTTAGAGAGCATTCTTTCGCGTCTCTTTAGAATTAGGACGCGTTTAATTCATAGGTTGTTTCAGACTGTGGAGCTGTATTAATGTGATTTTTTCATTCTATTTCAACAGATAAAATCAATTTTTTTAAATTATTTTCTTGATGCCAATTTCATATACACCAATGTATGTAGACGTATTCACTGTATCTAAGTTCATTAGAGGTAAATGACGGATAATTTTATTTCCTTTTCATATATTTTTGGAGATTTCAGTTATAATGGTAAGGGTTGGGATTTGTTGAAAAATAATTTTAGTGATGCCAAAAAATGACACGCAAGTATTATAAAATGGCCTAGAAGTAATATAATATGATTATACAACAGAGGTCATTGGACGGGCCTCATCGGAGATTAAATGTATCGGCATGGAACTTTCGGGTTCGCTAGGCCTTTATTATTATTATAACATAATTAATATACCAAAAATCTAACTTGATGTAAATAAAAAATTACAGTATGTGATCAAATATTAAATATGATTTTAATCGAAACAATGAAATATCCACTTACCACTACGAGGTTAACAATTGATTGTATTTTTGTTAATTTCAAAACATTGGAGTAATAAATGAAATTAAGGCCAATGTCCAAATCTTTTCTATATTTCAAGTTCGAGAAATTTTCAAAGCAAATATCCAATATTCCAAAATCAAGTCAATAAAAAAATTTAAAAAGGGCCACAAAATCTTTTTCTCAAAATGAATAAAATGGATAGTAGCCCTTCTTTCACCATGGTAGAGATATATTTCCCCGCTTCTTTTTGGTACCTCCAGAAATTAAATAGCTTTTCATGTTTTCTAAACAAAAATGAGGAGGAAATATGATTTTAGTGACGAAGATCGGTCGCTCTCGTTTTTTATTATAATGTAGATCAATTATCTCTAATAGACGCATTCTCTTCTGTCTCATGAGAGTAAAATAATAATTATCCGTTATTATTTAGTAGAAATGGATAATTAATGGATTAATGTATTTTACCTAATTGTATATAAACAATTGGACCTTTGTTAAGAACTGACAGGTTTTTTTATTTAAATAACTTTTAGCTTTATAAAGGTTAAGAATATCCTACAATATATAGCCCAGATAAAGACGAATCAACAGCAGAAGAGATAAAAAAGCGAAATCGAGAAAAAATGATTAAAGTAATCACCACTGATCAACCGAGAAGTTGATGGTAGCTTAGTTTTTAGTACGAGTTTCAGTTTTTTTTAGCGAGTTTCAGAAGAAGTATCTAATGACTCAACTTTATATTTTACACAATTTAGTATTTTTCTGTTTTTTTAATGGTGAAATGAGCCAAGTACAAACTAAAGCGTCAACTTTGACTGCCACTAAACTGTAGGTTTTCACATCGCAAGGCTCCTTCGGAATTATTACATTACCCTTCGCCATGGTTAGAATTGTGTGGTTACCGGTAGATAATTCCCTCAACCACGTATGTCAGAAATGGCAAAATGGTAAAAAAACAAAAAAAAAAAAAATGAATTAAATACAGTCACCATTCAAATAGAACAAGGAAACTATATCGTGAGGGTTCGCTAGTTGATTACTACTAGTATATAATATAGTAGTAGTAGTAGTCAGTTATTGTGTTATAACATAATAAGTTTTTCATACTGCTCAATTAATTACTCTAGTTCAATATTACTTTAACGTTTTATCAGTATATCCCGTTCACCACAATTTCATAAATTCAAAACTTAACATGCATTTTAAACTATTAATGTTGCCTATAAAGAATTAATTTAAAAACGTCTTGCAAATGCAATTACCTGTGACTGAGCTTATTTTGTCTGTAAAAGTAAGTCAGATTGACAGAGTTGGCTGTTTACCAAACCTTACCTAGATTGCACCACTGGCTATGCCCCAGTGAATTTCAGCCCATTGAGAATCTGTGCCAAGAGTTTGAAATCTAAATTACAATATCACTTCTAACCTAGTATTTGTAAAGGTAGAGGAACTAGATGCTTGGAAGTGAGATTCTTGGTAAATTTTGAATTAAATTATTTTCTGGTGGTTTGTAACAAAGAATTTCTTTCGGTTTCATCATCTTGAATGATGACAATAAACTGCTCGTCGATTCCGACTATTACAATATTTACTAGACTAACGGTCTAAATTGCTAATCCATTACAAAAGACTGATCTACATGACTATTATAAGGCCTATCTGGACATACGGAGTTGAGCTTTGGGGCTCCACTAAACCATCATATTCCTCCCGAATCCAATCCTTACAGTCCGAAATCCTTTGTAAAATACTTAATGCTCCTTACTTTGTCACAAATCAAGTCCTCCAACAGGACCTCCACGTCCCGTATGTTGCCGATTTGGCCAGAACCTGGTACCGTTCCTTCCATGATAAACTTCCCAACCACCCAAACCAACTCTTTTCTTCACAACAGGCTTCTTCACTACCTAATAATCTTCCTAGGCGTCTGAAAAGAAGATGGCCTCGAGATCTTAGAAATGTTTTTGGAGTTCTATCAATGGGTTGATTCTCCACATGTTTGTCTCACTTGTTTCTAACCTGGCTTCTCCTTCATTATCTAATAATCCTCCTAGGCGTCTGAAAAGAAGATGGCCTCGAGATCTTCTCCTCTAGAAATGTTATTGGAGTTTAATCAATGGGTAGATTCCCCACTTGTTTGTATCATCTCACTATGTCACCTACAGCAAATTTACTTGTATATATTTTTATACAGTTGTAAATAAAAACAAATAAATTATAAAAAATAAAATTAAGCAATCATTGCCAGTTGAGAGTTTTGAAAAGAAGGATAGACAAACAAAACAATGGAGCTATCTGTATTAGTGTTGAGGATTTGCGCCCCCTCTATGACCCATATACCCTTAGCCAATATAAAGATAGCTCTCCCACTACCCCACCCGGATGGGCCCAACTGTTGACAAAACTCTACGCCCACTCCTTGCCGAAGGTCATGGGTCAGAGGGTATGCAGCTTCTGAGACCATCCTAAGATCCTGCCACATATTATACTCAGCTTGACGTTATCTTACTGGAGTTAGTCACTGGTATTTAGTATTTTCTATAGCTAGTAGTGATTACAGTCAAAAGATGGTAAAGAAACGGAAATCAAGGTGATTAAGATTAGGAAATGGTTGGTCATGAGGAGGATCTTTTTCTGAGTTGAAAAAAATCGTTTATTTGTTTCAATTCTGTTTGTCGTTCGCAAACCACGAAACTCCAACTAAACATAAAATAAATAAATAAAAAGCAAAATAGCATGATATACAATCCTTAGATTTATTTATTGTTTATTTTAGTTTACTACCTTTTCTTCCACAATTAGTGTAGAACATAATTTCATTATTTTGATTATTTGATAATTACTCGGGTGGTATACGACAAAAGCAACTTTAACAATTAAAAAAAAATTAAATAAAAATAGTATTTTCCTTTCATCTACACAAGTATATCCAGACTGATTGTATAGTCCAGTTCCTCAGCTTTGTCAATTTTTTTCCAGTCCTTTGGGAGAAAATAATAAAATTAAATTTAAAACTAAATGCCCTTTATGATTTCTGTTTATCCCTCATAGAATTTCGAACCGCGGACTCAATTTTTTAACATAAATATTTTAGGATTTGAAATAAACAAATTGTTTTATAAACATGTTAGGAGATAATAACTAGTGTGCACAAGGTTCAAATTTTTAATATTCGTGCAATAGTGCTAACCTCTCAAAGAATAGTGTATTTCTCTTTAGTGATGTTTATAGTTAGTTATCATTTGTATGTAAGATATAAATGATGTTAGTAAGTAGAAAAAGAGACAATTATTTATGTAAAAAAGTTTTATTTGACATGGGAAATTAGCCTGCAGAAAATTTTTTAAAGAAAATGACATCAATATTTAAGGTTGTTTCCTTGAAAATGGCCTGAGGGCCGAAACGTTGGAGAGTTTCTGAAAATAAATGTTGAGAGTGTATTTAGATCACATTTGTGTGTGTTAACAATAAAATAAACCAATCTCAAACAATCATTATAACAAATCATTAATCTAATTTTATTTTTTATTTTATTTCTTCTCATATGAAGGTTTCCTCAAGGAAACTCCTAGTGATTCTTCAGCTTTTTCATACTTTTTTCTCCAGATCTTTAGTTTCAGACAAAGTTTCATTCGTTTGTGTATGCGATATTTTCTTTTTCTTTCACTTTCAGCGTTCCATTCATTCCTATATTAGCATTCTTCCTGCACTTATCCATTTTAGATGTTTTAAAATCTTTACCGATTCATCGATGATAATTTTTCTACTAACGGGGTGTTTTGAATATAATTTATAACATATATATTAGTTTTATAGTTCAATAAATTTAAATATAGATAAAATTGTATAAAGAGCTATTATGTGCTGATAATACATTGCTGTTAAATATCTAGATGACACTAGATTAGCCCAGTATTTATTTTATGTGTTTAATGAAATTTGTATAATAACTGGATTTTTTTATTTATCCATTCGTTTTAGCTTGATTGGTGTTTTCTATCTTTATTTACTAAAAATAGGAAGCATTGGAAGGTGAATGACAAGGAAAACATAGTCATTCTAGTTGAAAAGAAGTTATTTTTGGTTATTGAAATAGGAGTGTCAGTATTGATTTGGTTTTGTGTTTTTTGTTGGCAGCAACAACAAATAACTGTCCTATCTTAGCTATACATAGAGCTGTCCTGCGCCTCCCTCTCGGATATTTCCTATTGTTTATGTATTCTATATTTCTTAATGTAATATTCCATTTGGAAAACCATCATAGTTAATGTTTTTTAACTTCTTAATTATATATTAATTAAATTTTTTGTGGTAATATTGGATTATATTTACTCAGGTATTCTAAATTATTTACAAATATCAATTTAATTTAAATAAATATATTTAATTTTTAAATATAACGTTAAATATAATAATTTATTTTGGTTTTAAAATATTACATTATACCAACTTCCTGGTTATAGTTGGTATAATGGAGAAGGTGCCCAACCCAAACACGCGTTCCTTTCATCCACGGGAAGATCGGCATCCGGCAAGGCCTACCATCTCGAAATTCAATGTAGCTAATCGATTATACGGTTCATTGTTAATTTTCGGACGTATTATGTAATTTAAGTTTTTAATAGTTATTCTATTGTTAACTTAAAACTAAAGAATTTATGTTTTGTTCTTTATAAGGGGTTCCATTTAACTGACTTATCTCAGCTTTGTTTCATGAACGAACGTTGAATTGAAATTGAAAGTCGGAAACAGAGATACTCCTAAAGTTATTATAATTTAAACAATAAATCAAAACTTTTTTTTTACGTTATTTAGTTTTTTAACTTTATCATTGCTTATTAAATCCATAGATTTAGTATACAGCAACTTGGTTTCTTTTGTCTTTGCCTCACGTCCATTTCTAAGTCATATTAATAGAAAATGAATTTTTAAACCTTTAATTATTTTAACAATGATTTAATAAATTGGAAACAAAATAAATATTAAATTCAAAATTAAATAAATATATAATTATGTCAAGTCATGCGTGATTCTGACCAAATCACCTCCTTGTACAACCGTTGGTCTAGTAAGAGTACTTCCTTACAAAGTACTGAACCCCTGACCCTTCATGGGTTTTAGTGGTACAGATTTTAATTTTTTTTTAATAATTATTTTAAGAGAGAGAAAGATAAAGAGATAGAGCGTGATTGAAACCGTTTCATTCCTTCCCAAAGCATGGTACTTCACTTCAACAAAACGTTTTGAATAAAAAGTCAACTCATTCTTCTAGAGACATCCCGTGTCAACTATCTGCTTAATGTTTTATAACGTCAAAAACTCTTTCGAGATCTTCCTATGATGAAATATTCATTTTTTTTAGCGGTATAAAGTTTATGATGTCTAGCTGAATTATTTTCGAACCTTTTAAAGAATTTTTTTCATCGGGAACCTTCTATGATTATGATTTGTGGATTGAGTTTTCAATCTACATTTTTTACGTTATATTAAAGTTTCTTTTGTTTTATACATATCCATATAAATAGCTTCCAGATAATTTTTAAAATACTTTTGGATGGATGGTATGCCCCCGTATCTCCCTGTATGCCCGCGTCCTATTTAGTAAAACAGGTACACTGTATATTTTTAAAACAGATAAGTCAGTCCTCTGTTTTTATTTGTCACTGTTGAACGGTTTACGGAAACGTCTAGATCAGCTCTATCGGATGCAAGAGTTTATTTCAGACCAAGGTTGTGCTTGCTTTCGCTCAAAAATGTTTATGAGGCTTTTAGTTACTTTATAACGTTTGGTGGCTATTGATTTTGGTCAATTTAGACCTGCTACAATCAAATGACAAAATTCAAACATACAAATTTACGTGCCAAGATGTGAACATTTTATTGTTTATTCGGATAGATATATTTACTTCCAACCTTCGGCATCATAAAATGATCTATACTCAGCTCAAATCTATTTATGGAGTTATTAACATTTGCTTTGGATATAAACAGTGTTGACCAATATTATAGACTACGATATGCTTTGAGTTTACATTATACGTAGTCCAATGGGGCCAACTCAATACCAAAGTGGCGTATCTGTAAAGTTTGCTATTTTGAGTTTTGTTGGATTTTAACGTGGTTTTGTATTCTCTTGGCAGTGCGTAGAAGTCTTAACTGCATATTTGACGTAGCTTGGCTTTTCACCAATTTTTTTTAAACGATTCGTTTCCATTTTTAAATATTTTCTTTGGTATATATTTTTTTATTTTTTTAAATTTAAGCCTGAACTTATTTTTACAGATTTAATGAATTCGTAATAATAATGCCAATTGAAGACATATTAAGCGTAAGCAACCGTAAGGTTTGTGATTTTCAAATAGATACTAAATCTAGTTGCATAAATGCTACGTTAGACTCAGCTTACAGCCAACTAAATGTTTAACAAAAAATATTTTTTAGATATTGTTCCTTTCTAATAAAAAGCAAAAAAAAAAAAAAAAACGCCAGTTTTTTTCCCCCTTGCATATCCTTAGAATTGATGTTTGACCAGCAATCCTTAATTCCAATCCTTATCTAACAGATGGTACCAATGGTTACAGTATAAAAAAGTCTTAATTGTAATTTTTTTTTTAATAATTATAATTGTAAATAAACACAACGATAAAAACAAAGGATTGAGCTTACAAAGTTGTGAGGGAGTTGCTAAAACCCAGATTGGACCGTTTCTGAAGTTGAATGGAATGTTTAATAGATGTGAGGCTTTGAGGTAGATGGTAAATTCAGATGCCTCATAAACCACAACAAACAGAGAAGTTGGCCAGATGAATAAGAAAACACTTAGGGAAATTGAGTTAATCGCTTGTTAACTTATGACCGTTTCGGCACGCCAGCGGATTAACAATTCATAACCTTTCTCTTGATAATGGAGTTCTTAACTGACGTTTTGTTTACACGTCTGCCTTCTCATATCTAGATGGTCTCTTCTATTTGAGTATTGAGGTGTCTGAAGGAAATCAAACCGTTTAGGAATTAATATCAATGCTATCACAATAATGGTTAACTTTCACCATCAGAGGGTCGAGTGAACCTCCAGCTGTCTTCGTAAGTAACGAAATAAGATTTTTACGATTAAGACGGACGTCGACCCAGGATCCACAAAACTCCTAAATTTTAAAGTAATTTTTTGCTAGTTTCCTAATTGCGAAGAGTACTGTGATACCAACAACCTTTATATAAATACTTTCATCCATGGAGCCCTATCAAAATCTAAAACAAGATGGTAAATAACACAAGTCTCTCATCCAGGCCACGGTCTAACCCTACGTTTCCGCTCCGTGTACTTTTCTTTTATCGAATCCTTTTTTTCGTCTTTTCAAACCAATTATAAACGCCTTTTGTATCATTTTTCTGTGATAGCAAGAATTTATTTTCTTCGAAATATGCAAATTTCAATAGATCCGAGCCGTTGTTAGGAAGATCGTGTTGATACGTATTGAATGGATTTTAGTTCGAACAGTATTTTATGAATAGATGAAAATATCTATCATCATCATCACAGGCACTACAACACCTCCATTTCTCTCTCTTTTACGCAAGGGTCCGCCAATCTCTTGTTCCAGAAATGTCTGTGCATCCCCTTTGAGCTGGACTGGCCATCTCTGGCATGGCTGTCCTCTTTTTCCTTCCGCATAGCCAAATAATAATTTCTTAATGTGTCAGTGACCATCCATTTTTCTAACATGTCCACCGCATTCTTGTGACTCTTACACGTTGTACCACACCAGGTTCCCGGTAGATTTGGTGCAACTCTGCATTGGGCCTCAGCCTATACTGGTTGCTATTGTTTACAGGGGCAAACATTCTTCTTAAAATTATTCTCGCGAATATAATTCGGAGTATCTAAAGTATCAGCAACAAGCGAGTGTCCGCATAAACAATTTCTATTTCTATTAATAGTTGGCAATGAAGTACCTTAAGTTAAACAGCAACGGACCTTTAGATTAGCCAGTATTGTTTGGTTCATATTATTATTAAAAATAAGTAAAATTGATTATAACTAACGAAGTTGTGAAAGAGAAGGTGCTATGATTACAATCATCTTTATTCAAAGACCTATATTTACCGCTTGAAAACTTATATTTCTAAAGAACAGGTATTTGTCTTGACAATTTGATTTTGATTGGTTTTTATTCAAAATAAAAACTGCTAAAACATCTACTTAGTTAGAACGGGTACTTAATCTAACGATTATGGTTCATTGTGATCTTTATCCATTGGCAGGAGAGAGGAAGGGATTCCTATTATTTTACTGTAGTCACTCAAAAACAATAATTATCTTTGGAATTAGGAGCTAAAAAAGATCCGATAAAGGTTGGTTTTAATCAGACGTGGGCCAACTGGTAGGGCATTGTGTGGGAGCGAGGCTTTGTGAGGGGGCGGCCTGGCAGGAGCCGATACAGTCCCACAATGTGAGAGCACTCGTACTCAGTCCACACTCCACGGTCCTCAGTCCTCTTCGCCAGTCAGTCCTCAACGGGTCCACAATGTGGGGCATCGTCAGGAACCGGCTCCTCACCAATGTAAGTCTTCAGGGTGATCTCTAGTGTCCCTTCTGTAGTTTTAAATTAATATAATCCTTACAGTACTGGGTCTGTAGTTGTGGAACTCTAATACAATATTAATAGAAGTTATGTATTACATATGTCGAAACCCTCCAAAATCAATAAGTGCGAACTGAACAACTCGAATAAATTAGATGGTATGAACTTAGTTTGCGTTTTTTATTAAAAAATTCTGAATTTCACACATTTTTCTGGTTTCATCGTTGGTTATTTTGATAATGGAAAACTATTAAACGTCTTGTTAAAAAAAAAAATTTAAAATAAGTCGTCAATTTTAAAAATTCTTTTTAGAACTATCCTCCTTATCAATGTTCGTATTATCCTTGAATAGCATTCTACATAATAAAATATTTTTCTGATTTTAGGGTCGTTAAAAAGTATATGACCCCCACCTTGCTGTGTAAAAACTGCATCAAGTGTTACTTGCATGGAACCAGTATACTCCATAAACATTTTTTTATATAAGGTTTATTTATATAAAAAAAAAGAAAAAAAAAAAAGAGGAAGGTCACATGAAAGGTTGAAAGAGAAATATGAAAACAAATAGAAAAGGAAGAAAGATAAAAAAGAGGTATTAACTAAAAAAAGTATAGAAAGAAGAAAAAAAAAGAATAAAAAGAATAAAAAGTTAAAAGAACCGTTGAAAAAAAATGTATAGCACAACTTTGTTATTTTTGAATAAAGTTTTTCTCTCCCTTCCTGATTTTATATATATTGGAAAAAAAACGTATTAGGTTTTTTTTTTTATCTATTCTGTTAAGCATTGTTTCATATTTATTTAAATTGAAGAAAATTTTAAGAAAAAAGCTATTTTTTTTTCGTCGGTTTATTATTAATTATTATTATACTAAGCATTTTAGTTATTAATCTGTTTAAATCGAGATACGGGCTTGGGTTAATTTTTAATGAAATAAATGAACAAAAAAAAAAATCGAAATCATTTAGAATGAAATTGTGTCAGTAAATTACACTTCGCCAGTAGACGGTTGATTCTATACATTTTTTATACTATTTTTCTCTAGAATTGTACTATTAAAAAAATAATTATTAACTTTTTTCTAATATTTTCATTTGGCACCTATTTCACTTTCATTTGAATTTTTTTTTCAATTGATGTGGCCCCAAATTTTTGACCGGTGATACTTCAATAACCTTCCAAAATTCCCCCTAACAAATAGAATAAAATAAAAATTACCGATATTTAGAAGTGTATTAAAATTTGAAAATTTTAGAACATGATCGAGTAATTTAGCTATTCAAAGTATTAAGTATGTCGAAATTCCATTTCATATTTCTTATTTATGTAAAATGAAAAATGCTGATGTAATTTGAAACTAATGACGTTAATTTTACCACGTTTATTTTTTTGAAAATGGTTAAAGACCAAGAATTAGTTCTTGATGATTAAAAAAAACTTGAATCTTATTCAAACTATTTTGGTTTTATATAGGAAGATGGTCAGGGTTGCGGTCACAAGTGAAACAAAATAGTTTACTACTATTTTATTTTCCAACGTTTCGCCCCAATTTGCAGGGCTTCATCAGGGCTAAAAAGATACAAAATGAAACTATGTTAAGATAAAATGATAGAAATAAAAATAAAAAGATACAATGACGTTGGAACGTTGGAAAATAAAATAGTTGTAAACTATTTTGTTTCACTTGTGACCGCAACCCTGACCATCTTCCTATATATCAATTTTTACGGTCAACTATACATACATATATATTTTGGTTTTAGGAAAGACATTACTCTACTTTACTAGTATGTTCATGTTTTGAGATATTTGATCATAATACAATTTTTTTTGATGTTATGGAAATAGTGATTTTACTTTTATAAGCAGATTTTTATGATATGAATAATTTTTTTTAACATTTTAGACTAAAAAAAATCTTTATAACTAGAAAATCTTGACTAATGCGTTTCACTTGTAAGCCGAAGATATAGCTCCGTACGTGCTATAACGATATAAAAATGTTATATTACTTTCAAGGCTCTATGATTAAAAAAAAAAAACTTTAAAAGTTAAAGAGTCATATTTATTTTCTTTATTGATTTTTACGAAAAATCCTAAGGTGATGTGTTCAAAGCGATAATATTAAATTAATGTCAAACACACTGTCCACATAAATACACTTTTTTAGGTTATTTTCCTAAAAAAATTGGAAATATTAAGTGGTATTTGATGTCCAACAGTTTGAATTAAATTTCTTGTTATATAAAAATATTTTTAAAAAATACTACAAAATGTAATTTATATTTCAGTTTTAAAGAAAATGTTATGATAAGGTGGTATGTTGTAAAAAAAGTATTTATGTAGATATTGTTTGATATTGAGGTGACGGTAGGAAATACACCCTACTTTTCTTGTTGGTATAAGGGGTGCGCAAGCCTTGAGGTTAAGGTATACCTACTGAACACTATAGACCCAATACTTGGCGAGTTTTTTTGCCTCTTTACCTCACAATGTTGAACCTCACCTCGCTACCTTGAAGATGTGCAACCCCTTGCAGTGATAGATGTTGGTCCGGATCAATAGGAAGAGAGGATATTGGGAGAGGTGGATGGGGTGCTTTCTGTCATTAAGGATTCCAGAGGAGTCTCTCCCTCCCCGCAAGTAATATGGCCCTCCCTGCGTCACCTTTTGGGCGGGGTTCTTCGCTCCATCCTTATTCCTTTACAGTTTTTTAGGCAGTTATTCTGTCACAAAAGGAACATCATTGCGAGGTTGAGTTGGTTGAAGTAGTATCGTAGCAAAGTATGTCCATTTTTCTAATTTTTATCATTCAACACTACAAAATATTGATTATCGTTTTAACGAAAATTTTGATCACAGCTTAGAAGGCATCTTTAATTGATTTCTCGGAATAGTATTAAACATCCATTTGAAAGAGCTCGGATAATAAGGACAGTTAATATTTAGTAAAAATTGATGAATCTACCAAGTATAATTATGGAGAATACAAAATGGTGGATGTTTCGGAACGTGAATAAAAAATTCATTCGGTCCTTTTTATAACGATAAAAACGTATAACATAGTGTTAACGAGAACTACCTACAACACTAAAAAATATAATATGAATCCATTTCATGAAATGTATTTTGAAAAATCAGTGGTTAGTGAATTTATTGTCCGAAACATTTTCTCAGGAACCATTAGACGTACAGATATATATTAGCATTCAAATTAAAGATAGTTTAATGTTCTATAAAGTAGTTTATTACGTTTACCTTCGTAGGAGTAGTAGTGTTCATTTGCTAAAATAAATTGATTTCTAGTTGTTCGGACAAAATGTTATCTTCATATGCAAATATCCCATACGAAGATAACCGTCATAAACTTCTTTATGGGGCACTAAGCTTTAATTTGAGCAGTAATAGACATCTGTTGGTCGTGGGGTCCCTGAGGTATAGGTTTCCCACAATAAATTTATTAACTACTTATTTTTTAGTATTATTTATGAAATATTGCTTTAAAAAAAAAAATGTATTTCGGAAACAATTGATCTTGTAAGGGCTCATATTGTATTAAATTTACTTTACTTTAAATGACGTTCTAGTAGGTTTTCTAGTTTTTTAATGTTTTGAAACAGCCTCCATTATACGTAATTTTCATTTAGGTAATCAAAAATTGAAGTGAAATAACTGCCTTTTTTACCCGAGCTCTTGGGCTAAAATGCATGTTTAATACTATTCCCAGAAATCAATTAAAAATTCCGCCTGTGATCAAAATTTTCGTTAAAACGATAATCAATATTTTGTAGTATTGATTGGTAAAAATTAGAAAAATGGACATACTACGATACTGCTTCAACCAACTCAACCTCACAATGATGTTCCTATTTTGACAAAATAACTTCCAAAACAAACTGAAAAGGAACTAAGATGGAGAGGAGAACCATGCTCAAAATTAATTTTTAATTCAACACGTCCTTATGGAGCAAATCTTTCTAATCAACAAGCAATTATGGAAGATTTATACGCAAACCGTGCGGAAAGTCCTTTCAAAATTTTGTTTTCCGTTAGAGTCCATCAATCTAGTCCTTTTTTAATTTTTCGAAAGCATTTGACTCAGTTAACCTTAAGATCCCCCTTACTAAACTTCAAAATCTTTTATATTAATGAGTAAATCCTTCGTCATCGTGCAACCTCCTGGAATTTTCTTCCTATCTATGTTTGTCAATCCTCATCCATTCTTTCCATTAAACAACGCCTATTTACTACATAACTAAACCTCTGCATTAATTTGAACAATATATATATAGCCATATATTCAATATATTGATTACCATTGTAAATTGTAATTTAACCTAATGTATTAATATACTTTTAATCTGTATCCTGAAACTTCCCAAATGTTCGCAGGCAATTAACCCTAATGTGTGAACCATGTATTTATTCTTAGGGGACATTAGTGGAATAAAATTTTTTCATTTCATTTCATAATTGAGGATTTCTGTACCATCCGAGGTGACCCAATTGCCGATCGTATGATGAAAATACCTACAATAATGACGAAGATTCAGTAAACGTATAGATTAATTATGATTACGAATTGTAATGGGATATTGAATTCTGAAACAATTTAGTTCTTTAGAGATTTCGATTTTCCGTTTATTTTTTTAATCGCCTAAAAATAATAATTTGGTCATTTAAGCCTTAAGGACGCGTTGTTTCAAATTGATATAACAAAAGAAGATAGGTTTCGGATTCCCAAAATCGTAGAGTTTAGGTGGATGGGATGTAAACGTGTATTCTGGTGTACTTAGATGACAATTTTGATATTAGTTAAAACTTGGTGGAGTGTCAACGAAGTAGTTCTCCGGAAAACTATTTTTTATATTTGGATCGTACATCCTTCCTCATTATCATGGAAACTACTTTATCAGTTTTCATAGTACGTTAATTTAATTCCATTACTTTTAACCAGGAGGAAAGAAAGTTCACAGTAGAACAGAAATGGAAGGAAGTTATCAGTTACAATAAGTGTCTCTTTGGTTAGGAAATTAAGCCGACTGTTGGCAAAGCAGGGGCGACAAAGGGCGACTCCTAGGTTCGTGACAAGAGACCATCAGCGACATCGATAGCGCCAAAACAACAGTTTGCCCCGGTCACTTTCTCAATTTAGCTTCGACCAGTTGGTCATTGTCTGCCAACCTGTAAAATGAATATTTGTCTCCACTCTTTTGCACGGTTCGTGATGTTTATGATTGGTGTAAATGTTTACAAAAAAACAAACAACACTTAGAGGATTTCTCTTGTCGCTAAAACGGATACCTCGTTTTAGCGAGAGTTATTATAATGTAGCCCATTCTTAATTTTTTTTTCAAATACTCATGCTTTTAAGATAATATAAGACAAACTATTTAAATGGGGTTAGAATTGAATGGAGTGAAAGTAGTGTATAATGAATATTATCTATTCCATATTAATTTCTAGGATATTTTCGAAAATAAATCCACAACATGTGAACTTTTCCTAATTTGAAAAATTATAAAATAACGCCTACGAGCACTAAAATTGAAGCTTACAAAATACACTTTAATGTAGTTCTAAATGATTATGTTCGCAGGAATAGCTGATTTCAGGATAATTTCTGAAATAAAGTAACAGAATGTTAATTTTTTTGTTTAAAGTTTAGCTTTTTAAAAATGTAAATCATCAACTATTAGATGTAAATATACCTATTAGGTGGGAGTGGTATCTCAGGGGTAAGGCACTGTGATACTAACTTCAATTACTTGGCTTCGAATCCAGCTGTGGAAGATAATTAGTTTCATTGAAGTCGTGAGTCAGCCCTGTGGGTTCAAGAACCCTCCGGAGTCCGCCCAGCCTCATTAAGTGGGTAAAAATCAGGTGGTCGAGTGCGATTTTGACTAAATCACCTCCTTGTACGACCGTCTAGTAACAGTGCTTCCGTAAAAAGTACTTCACCACTGACTGTTTATAGGTTGTAGTGGTACAATCTGATTTTTTTTTTTTTATTATAACTATTAGAACTCAAATTTAAGCTATTAGTCGCCCTAAAATAAGTCTAGATTATAAAATAAAACATGACTCGTAATCAAGCTTGAATTAGTATATTTCATCAATAGACTAAATTAAAATGACGGATACTAATTTGTAAACGAAGTTCAAAAATGTATTGAAAAAAATCAGAGGGAACAAAATAAGTTTTGTGTGGAGCCGAAAGTTGGAACAAAGCTAAATAAGGTGCCATTTGACTGGGGAGCCTTCGCCCCATCAAAAGCCCCCAATTTCCGCCCCCTAACAGACTTGTCACAACATCTTTACCTTAATAGAACCCATTTGAAGGAACATCTCTTTCACAAATGCCTTTATAACTTATTAACAACAATATTAATAATTTAAAAACGAATGCAGCATACACACTCTTTCTTTTTTTATATTTTTTTTAAAAGAGGATTAATTTTATTATATAAATAATTGACCGTATAATTTCAAATATGAAGAAGATGGTCAGGGTTACAATCAAAAAGAACAAAAAAAGTTAATCTTATATATTAAATAAAACCAAAAATTGTATCCAATACTGTCTCAACACTTTATTTCTTACTAGTCCAACGTATGTTATATTATATAGTGAATAATGATGGTTATAAATGTTTAAACATAAAGATATAATATAAGCTGTTGAATATTTAGATGTCCTTGAAGATGGCTGGAATAGCCGAAACGTTGGACTAGTAAGAAATAAAGTGTTGAGACAGTATTGGATACAATTTTTGGTTTTATTTAATAAATAATTACCTTGTCTCAAAAAATTTTGAAATAATATTATTTAAGTTAATCTTATAGATAAATTAATAATTGGTTTCCCAATAGTAATCTGAGATTCTGGAATTTTATTTGATTAATTAAAAAATACAAGTTTAGCTAAAAATTAATGTTTGAAATTTTTTAACGTTTAAAGTAAATATCTTTATAAGTAAATTTTTAGTGAAGAAGGATGTGTGGTTGCTGATAGGTTAGTGTTTTATTTTATTTTTTTAACTGATATTCTTTAAATTGTTGGAAGAATAATTCACTTAATTCCAATGATAAACCTTTGGAAAAATTGAAAAAATTGTCTAGTTCCTCTATCTTTTGCATACTTTTGGTTAGTTACTCGGTCAAAGGTTTGGTTTATTACAACATTTTATTATAAGATCTGCTAAATAGGAATGATATATAAGTCATAGTGTACTGGAAGAACTTCTTAGAAGACAATTATATGAAGGAAGGTGATGCAACGATGAACCCATAGTTCTGTATCTGTAGGAGGATGGGATGACGATACTCAGCAATATATAAGAAAGATGAAGTAACCTCTATTATAAAAAACCTTCAGAATTCTAAAATTAAGTAGCAAATTCTTAGTTAAATACAAAATAAAAAAAAATATGGAAATAGGTTTAATGACTGCTTTTTAGCTACACGATTACCTGCTCACTTCCATTATCTGATTTTTTCTCTTTTTGTTGTCTGTTCAAAAGTTTAAATAATAAAAAATATTTTAATAGAATGTTTTCGAATATAAATTTTTATCTGTGATGAAAGGAATATGGTCCGGGTGCGGTAAAAAAAAAAACAACTCAAATAGTAGAAATATACTATTTTAATGAGCCAACGCTTCGCCCCACGTTGCAGGGCTTCTTCAGGGCTATTTTGACGGCAGTCAAAACAAAAAAAAACAAAACAAAAAAAAACAAAAAAAACAATAGGATAAATTTTTATCCTAATTAGATCGTAAGCACTAAGTCAAAATGTCATTTACAGTATTTGTTAGGGATCTACTAGTAGTAATTGCACTGAAATGTTTCGAGAATTTTACTATCGAAAGTCGATAAATTCAATTTCATAAAGTTATAATTAAATAAGTATTATGGCAGAATCCCATTTAGATAAATCAAATTTGTATTGAAAATATTTATTTGTAGCACCTATTCGTAACGAGAATGAAATTTTGGAATAAACTGAACTAATTTTGGTGTAGAATTTTAATTTATTAAAACTAAAAAACCATTAATTTTCAAATGTGATTATATTAATTACTATTTGATAGAAAAATCCTCAATTTGTTTAAAAAAAAGCTTGTTTTTATTTATTTTTATAATATTTATGTGTATAATTAGCTTTCCGTTGTCCTGTCTTTTGGTGGGAGGAAAATGTTGTCTACTGGTAGGAAATTTTTTTTTTATTTGCTCATATTAATTATAGATTCCTAATATTTTTTTCAATTATTATTTATCGAAAGGGCTTTAGGTTTATCTTATTACTATATATACCGTATCTAAATTATTTTTTATATTTAGTAATATTGAAATAAGTATGAACGTTATGACGTTAATTCAATGTATTTTTTCGGATATTCCGAATTTCTGCGTCCCGAAAATTTGATATTTTGAACAGGATTTTATTATTAAGCAATGGATAGAACTTTAGTTCGGTTCCCTCTCAAATCTCTATTACAATTTTATTTTGTCTATCATTAGAATGTATGACTCTGAACAGTAAAACCACTGGAAAAAATTACATCATACGGTTTCCTTCAATTATATCTTGAACAATGAGCATCTCTCCTAATGTTTTCACTATTTTACCACAACCTATTTTTTCTAAAAGAAATAAAAGTTCCTGTAGGTTTTTTTAATAATTTTTTTTAGTCGCACTTGGACTGTGATCGAGTTATTTAAGAAATATTTTATGCCTTATATTTTAAGTTATTACAATTTCGGTTATATCATTTTACAAATATGTTAAGTTTTTTCATCTTGCGCAGGCTGGCGGGGTTGAGATGACCTGGGTGATCAGCGACTATGTTGCTGCAGGAACCGGACAACTCTCCGTCAACAAAGGACAACAGGTACATATTTTGTTTATTATTATTACAATAAAATTATATTATTATAAATTAAAAATTATTATTATAAAATTGTACTGATTATTTACTCTTCTTGTAGTTTTTTTGTATTGATAATTTAATTATTGGAAGTTTATTTGAGTTGTAGTCATTTTTAATATTTGACATATCTGAAATTCTCTTTAGAATTCAGTTTTAATTTGGCTGTAACAAATTTGAAATTAAAAAATTAAATAAAATGAATTAATAAAAGATATTTATTGATCTTATATAGTTTTCTAAACAATTTATTTTCATGATCTTATGACTTTTCATATAAATGTAATATTATATAAGTATTTTATTGAGCGTATGGTTTGATATAAAAAGTTGACATTATAAAAACCATCATCTGTCCCGTTATGGGTTGAAATCGTTATTGTGTTTGTGTTATTACTGTCATGGCAACTCCTTATGTTTATTCAAATAACAGTGTGTTATTACTCAGCTGAACATGTTGGAACACTTTTTTGCTGTTCAGCTAATGGTTCCAAAAAAAAAGTTTTTATTCAAATAATTCAAGTTTTATTTATTGATAAAAATAAATTACAATACGCCACTACTTTGGGAAATAAAGTAACAGAGATAAATTATCAGATTCACACCAAAATAAAAAAGTGAGTAGCTTATTCGTAAGGCACTGTCCTACAAATTCCAAGGACCCGGGTTCGAATCCTGCTATGACAGATAATTTGTTTTACTGTTGCTGTGAGTTAGCCCTGTGGATCAGAAGCCCTTCGGGGTCCACCAAGGCTCAAGAAGTTGATGGATTACCTTTAATTGGGGAAAAATCTGGCGGTCGAACGTAATTATGACCAAATAACTTCCTTGCACAATCGTTGGTCTTGTAACAGTACTTCCTTACAAAGTCCTGCATCACTGTCCCTTCATGTGTTGTATCGGTATAGATAGATTTTTTTTTCTTTAGTATTCATAAATAATAATAATAATGAAATCTCTAAATGTATATAAACAGAAAGATTTATGCATATGTTTATAAATAATTTCTATATGTACATAAACAAAATTAAAAATAATCAAAATATGTCCTTAAAAAAAATTAGGATAACATAAGTAATCTTTTGAACTAATATAACAATAAAAAAATTCAAAAAACCAGGGCATCCTTTCCTGCTAAGCCAACCTTTTTTTATATCACTCTTTATTTCAGCTGCCTTTTTTTTCCTATGTGGGGATGTTTTTATAACAGGATTGTTTCTGGAGGAATAAAACATAGAACATAAAATTACTATTTTTTAGAAGATATTAACGTTTTAAAAATATTTAACATATAGATTTTACATGTAAGAGCTATTTTTCTTGATTTTTGGTTTGTAAAGTTATAATTTATTCCTCTGATTTTGTAAGTGGATAATTTTGTATAGATCGACATTAGTAATAAGTCTATGTAGAATCAATCTCAGTTCATTTTCTATTCCCAACTCCTTCTTACCTGCGTTTTATAAGTCTTTTGTTTACTTGCTGGACTAACGCCCTGACCAAACTGTGCTAACAAGGAGAGTGCAACGTCTTGGGGTCACGGATTTAATTCAAATTTTGTAGGACGTTAGATTTAGTTTCCCTATTGATGAAGATGTATAACCAACTAAAACATTATTGAATAGTGGACCCTATAACCATTGAGGCCACTATTCATTATTTTTTTAGATAATTACAATTGAAGATGCAATTCGCTCGTTAAATTAAGTTCTATAGCAAACGATTACACGTTTGCGTGCGCTAATGGGCTTAGCGTAGCAGCAACGGATCGGTATCCTCGTCGTTAAGAGCCGGGTTCGAGTACGTACAGGGTAAATAACTTTTTTTTCTCTATTTTACGTCAATTTTGTCATATAATTCACGCCGTTTTTCAGTTTCAGGCACTTTTTAAACATTGTCCAATTTAACTATCTTAAAGTTTTCTCCTCCCGTTTAAGCGTATAGGAGCGTCGCTTTCTGGAGGTCTTAGTGGGGCGGGTCCGGCCAGGGAGAATTGCATTTTTTGTGTTATGATCTCCTCTTGTGAGATTGTGACATGTCGACCAATCTACTCGTTATTATTGTCTGTTTGAAAAGTCAGATAAATAAGGCTGCCACGGAGGGCGGGAGTGGAGGGTTTTATGCCGGTTTCAAATTTCAAAACATCAATTAATAGTATTATAAATACTAACACATAAACACAATGGAGTTTAAATAAATTAGAAATGAAATGTCTTTAATAATTATAAAGCTTATCAGAGATCTATTTGTCATTATCATTTATGTAAGTACAGAATAATATTTATTACAAAACAATAAAAGTATTTCGCAAGAAGAACAGGAGAAAAACCTTTTAACTGCCAGTTAATCGTGCCTGGAAACAATAAATTGTGAAGGAAACAATAAATAAAACATTTATCGGATTAACAGAATTAATATAAAAATATGACTAGCTTCTTACCCCTCATTGTCCGTACAATGGTGAAATTTGTCATAAAAGCAAGTTAAACATAATTTCAAAAAGCTACCGATGAGGAACACCAATCCGTTCCTGCTACGCTAAACCCATTAAGTGTAATCGTTTGCTGCAGAAATGAATCTAACGAATGAATTGCATCTTCAATAGTATATCTAAAAAAATGTTGAGTAGTGGTTTCGCGTTACAACGAGCCGTAGGTGATATGCTAATAAATTCCGACGCGGCCACGCTATGGTCAGGTTCTTAGAAGTCCTCGGTAGTAATTGCGCGGGTGTGTGACCTTATCGGATTGAATAATTAAAGGGTTTATTCTGTTTAATCGATAAAGAAGTACTTGCTCTAACTTTCGCTATTTATAAAACCTATATTTAATATTTATAATTATTTCCTATTTCCCAGGTAGAGTTAATAAAAAATAAGTTTGAGGTTCTAATATTTTTGGATTAGTAAATAAATGAATGAAAATGGAAATTGTGTTGTTGGAGGGGCAGGAGCTCAGTACCTTATAAGAAAGTAGTGTTTCTTGAACAACGGTTGTACAACAAAATTATTTCTTTATGCACATGCTCAACCGCCAGATTTTTTCCCAATTAGAGTTACCCACTTTATCAGGCTGCCTGAACCCATAGGGTTGACTCTCGGCTGCAGTAACAGAATAAATAATTGTCTGCTACAGCTGGTTTCGAACCTGGGTCCTAGGAGTTAGGTCATAGTGCCTTATTCACTAAGCCACTTCGCACTCCAAATAAATAACATTATATAATATAAAGAATCGTTCCCAAGAAAAATAAATGGTCCTGGGAAATCTCATAGTACAAGAGCCCAAGAGGAGAAAAAAGGCAGTTTTAGACATCGGTATGTCACATAGTTCCTGAGATATAAGATTTCTCAAAACAAATTAAGTAACTACTGATATTTCAGTACATTTTTATGAAATGTTGCTTTTTAAAACGCTATACCTCGAGAACTATTGGACGTAAATAGCTTTATTAGGAATAATATTTCAGCATATTTACTCTTCTTTAAATAATGTCCTTTTAGATTTTCTATTGTTTTTCGTAGTTTTTAAGATATAGACTTACAAATGAAAAATTAATGTTTTTTTAAGGTTTTGAAACAGCCGCTATTTTTTATTCCCCCTACCTATACTTGGCAGACTCATCAATTTTGACTAGTAATTATACATAGTTTTCATTAATGTAATAAAAAATTGGGATGAAATAACTGCCTTTTTTTCTTCCCGCTTCTTGTACTATTATTTTCAACTGCAGCGACAGATTCACTGATAAAGTAACTTTATTATCATTCTGCTTTTCTTGTTAATACTTTTAAATATGAATCAGGACCTCCCTCATTTTATTTTAAAATAGTGATGTAACTTCTCTTCTGATAATAATTATTATTATCTTGTGTTTCTTAGTTGGATCCTAAGTTCTTAATAATGGTCATCTATCTAATCTTCTTAACTGACTTCCGGTAGATCAAAGGTCCTTCCATACCAGCTCTTTGAATCCTAGCCATATTGTCCCTCGATTTCGGTTGAAGGCTTCTTTCCGTAACATCTAAATTTTAAGTTGCTTCATTGTATACTAACCTGCTAAACATAACCAACTGTTTATCAGCACCACCACCTGATTAAACCGTCTGGGTCGCCCCCCCACTCTTATGATGAGCCAGCACGCACTATCTAGAGGCAAGGTGTTCTCGACAAGCCACAGAGTCTGCTAATATTGTACAATAAATAAATTTCAACAATTCGAAATCGGAACCTGTGTGCAGTAACATTCAATTTTATTTTTCCACCATACAATTTTACTAATAAATTAGATCGTCTTTTAGGCGCCAAAATATTTTTTCAATGATATGGATGCTATAAATTTATTTACATATTTTGAAGATAGTACAATTATAGTAGTAATATAACTATGTAACTAAACACCATGTTATATCAAAACTTAGAAGAGGAAAAATAAATATAATAATGAAAGATTATAAAAGTAATGAATTATAATTAGATGCTGTTTAAACCTTTTCAAATCCAAAATTTTGTATGTACTTCAAAGAAATTTCTAAGTTGAACTACACTTTTGTTAAATTACTTCCAACTAAAAAATAGATGAGATCTCTTACATGTTTCGGAAATTCGGTTTGGATTTAATGAGTTCCCTAATTTTTCAATACTAAAAATAATGCACAAAGATTATACGTTTTCGCTAGAAGGCTCCATTCAAGAGTTACAAACGAAAAACAAAAAAGAACCTACTTAATTTGTTATTATATTAAATTCATGATTAGGAGTCTAGCTATGCGTGTTCGTATTAAATGTGATAAGAACTATTTTTTTAAAATTATATACAAAAGGATGAGGGCAAGGAAACTATAGAACTAAATACAACTGCGTTAATAAACCCCAGTAAGGATAAAACAAAATATATGGTTAGCAATATAAACAAAAGCAACTTCGGTGATATAGACAGGAGGAAATACGTTTGAACAAATAGATAGGCTTTAGTATTTAGATTCTTCAGTAACTAGAAAAAACGAAATTGCTGAGGAAACAAAAGCTAGGTTGAAGGTGGGAAATGCTTGTTATTTTTCAATTTCGAAACTGTATTGCTTTCGCCTTCTTTTCAAAAACTTCACAAAACTATTATCCTCCCCACCTTTATGGATGCGAGTCGTAACCTTTTATACTAAAGGATGAACAACGCCTCAAGGTTTTCGAAAATAAAGTATTACATAAAAATTAACGGGAGAATTTAGAAGGCTACACATAGCCTTAAGGGAACTGCACCCGGTAAATATATTTGAGGATTGCAGCGTGTAAGGTTGTAGGGCTTAGTAACTAGCGGATCCCTAAAATGTTAATAAACACTGAACCGACGGGTAAACGAAAGAGGGGTAAACCGAAACGTTGATGTGAGGATTGCGTTAAAACTGATTGAGTGGGATTGCGTTTGGGGTGAGGGGCGGGATCACTGGACGGATGTATGCGGAGAGCGATTGGTGATATCGGTATCGAACCTTCGGATGCTTTAGGCCTTTATTATTATACGTAGAAGGGACAATGTTTAGGTATGAGGCTTCTGTGGTGTAATATTTGCTCAGATATGAACTTGGTGTTTTGAACAGTCTGGGATTGACGATTTAATGAGCGGTATTTAAACTGGAGGTACTTGGTAGTTTACTTTTATCACTTCTTGCATTGATTTTACTTTTGGTTTTCTTACTATAGATGGAAGAGCAATTTTGACCCAATTATATGTTTATTTGGATGCTCCTGTAGGTTATTGCAATATATTATTCATTTCTGTTTGTTCAGAAACAGATTCCTTACCCTTTCCCGTTGTTTTGATGCATTACTAAAATTTTTTTGTTGTTGCTGTTGCAGGTGGAGGTTGTGGAGACGGCGGGAGCGGAGTGGGCGGTGGTGCGGCTGGCGAGCTCCGGAGCAGACCCAGCTCCCGAGGGCCTGGTCCCCCTCACTTGCCTCAAGCAGCCGCCCCACGGCCTCAAGCCCTCCCCGGTCTCCCCCTCCAGGAGGCTCCATCCTGACCACGAGATAGGTAAGTTAATTAAAAAGTAATATAGCATTTATTTTTATATACCTCTAATATTTCTCAGAGTGAAAAAAAAAAACCATACTAATATTTTTTGCGTGTATTTTTACTCAAATGATAACTCTCCATCAGAATTATATTGCTATGCGAGTTTGAGTTTAAATTGGCCAACGTTAACGTCGCATGGGATAAGGCAAAGCGAAATATGTCGAAACTCCCTGATTTTAAATTTTTAGGGAGTTTTGTTTCTAGGGTCCGTAGTGGATTTGTTTTGAGGGCCTGTGGTTGAATACAATTTTAAGTTTTTGGGCAAATATATAAGAACAATGTTTTTCCGACTATCGTAATTACATTCCGTGAGGTTGATACCTTGCGACAGTTCACTCTCAAGAAATATACATATGACGGTTAACCGTGGCAGTTAATGCAACTGTTCCGTTTGCTTTTTTTTACTTTATTACTGGTACTATTAACAATCAGGCCAGACCCAGTCCAATAGTAAAACTGTCTTAATAGTTGATGCTGTCATGATTATAACTATCAAGTAGTTATACAATAGTAGTGGCTAACACTTTTGTCGCTATTACTGAATGCGTATTTATGCTATAACTGACTGTCTAGGAGTATACATGTGATTGTTAAAGTAGCAGTTACTTCTCTGACTTTACTATGCACCTAACCCAATGCGACGTTACTGTAACTATTAAATAGTTTTATAGTTTTTCAAAACAGAGCAATTGTCAACACTAGTTATATATTCTCTACCATGTTTACCTTTTCTAAATAAATAATTATTTTAATCTCATATATGTGTAAAATAAATAATTTCTAACAAAAATATTATGAATTTTGTTTGCATATTTACCGGCACCCCTACGACTGAGTGAGAAACACGTATAAAAAGCTAGTATATGATTTAAATTCAGTACCAGATATGCGTATCGCTATATTATAACTAGAGACCTGGCTTTCGTGCTGTAAAAATTACAAATTGTACGAGATGTGTCTCAAATTACAGATAAAAAGGCTATATTATGTAATTTGTTATACATAATAAGAATATGGAAAGCTGATCTAACTACGTTTGAAACAAAATATTTATCATATTTATTCAAACGATCGCAAAAAACTAAACCAACTTTGATTAGAAACCTATATTGTCTATAATTGAAGGGTTAAAAAAACTGCATTTAGTGATTTTTTATTTCTTATAATCAAGAATGGACAAATCAATTTCAAACTTCTTAAAACTATCTCAGTTTTAAAATTTTAGTAAATTTACAATGAAAAAATCCTCAAAATATGCAGTAACCAAAAGTGCGATCTTGTTTAATTTATAACTAATATAAATAGAGTGTTCTTTTTACGATTATTCCGTAGATGTTTGCTATGTCAATAGTTCGTGATAAATTTTATACTCATTTCTCATAATGTTCCTCAATTTCCTTGCCACTTGTTAATTATAGTTTCGCCATTTCTTATAAATTAAATTATTTAAAATAAAATAATTAAAACACACGTGTTTATGTAAACAAATCTAATCTTTATTGGAAGAAAATATTTGACCGTATGAAGTAGAATTGTAGAAAGATTGTCAAGGTGGCTGTCAATAAAGGTATCAAAATAGTATAAGAAAACCATTTATTGTTAACCAACGTTTCGCTCCATTTTGCAGGGTTTCGTCAGGGCTGTCTGATTAAAGTGGAGCGAAATATTGGTTAACTTTTATTATTTTCATATCTTTATTGACCGTTTATTTATTTCTTACCAAAAATCTTCTATTTTTGGAAGTACATAGTTGACCCATATTAAGTATACTGTAGGAGGTAGTTTGGGTGGCGGTCAATAAAGATTATTGTTAATCAATGTTTCGCTCCACTTTGCAGGGTTTCGTCTGGGCTGTCTGAAAAAAGGGTGGGAACTGACATAGTTTTTCTACTATTTTTGATACCTTAATTGACCGCCACACGGACTATGAACCATAAACAATCTTTTATCTACTAAAATTTGAGAAAACGGATCTTTTTTTTAAAGTTGAGTGCTCCACATGAATTCTGCTGAAAAGATGCTTGGAAATTCGGATTCGTTCCTCATGTTCTTTTCCCCATTGATCTCCACAATTTTTCGATTCTGTGCGTATTCGCTAAAGTTTTTTGGATCAACAAAGTGATATTTATGCTTGGTATTTGTAACCCATTTTTTATAAATTCATGTATCCTTTTCATCAATCTATTCGAACTCGGGTGTATTGATGTTTCGATTACTTCTGATTGATTCCATTCATTGGTTGGCAAATAATTTCTCAAGAAAGAACGCGTCCTATGTTATACCTTCTTTTCGTAACTCAACTTTCGTATATTTAGAAACATTTATCTTATCCTACAATACATGTTAAAAGATTTTTAAAATTTTCTTTGGATTCTGCTAAATTCACTTATGCCATTGCCATTTTCTCATCATTAACCATGCGAGAAATGCTTTTTGATATGTATATTATGAGGTTATTTGTTATAATGGATATAAATTGTTGTCAATAACGAAACGAATATATGTTTTAATATTATTC
The DNA here is from genome assembly GCF_000696795.3 of Halyomorpha halys. Lineage (NCBI taxonomy): Eukaryota > Metazoa > Arthropoda > Insecta > Hemiptera > Pentatomidae > Halyomorpha > Halyomorpha halys. Next base: position 535,324 of record NW_027115705.1, on the reverse strand, counting down.
AAGAGTGGTGATATTAATGTACCATTTGTGGTTTTATTTTAGCGTTTATACTTGGATTCACCATCCATTTTATGTTCCCTCTTTTTTTTTTTGCCAATCTTGGCATGCTTCTTTAAGAATTATTTGACATGTCCTTACTTAATGCTTCTGTAGGTAGTAGCACGAGTATACTTGACAGAAGACTGGAAGACAAGTGGATGAGAGCAGCTGAGAGTATTGATTGCCTTTCAAGGAACTAATCTCCATAGCCGGTCTTTCGATTGTACCATACTCTCGCTTCTTCCTCATTGTCTCCTGTCATGCAACGCTATTTCCAACTTCTTAATAGCCCCATATCTCAGGAAGAGTTTTTTTATGGAACTGGAACGTTTATTACTGTCATCAAATCGTATCATCTGTCTATTCTGTCCGCTATCATGTTTATACCAGTCGTAATTTCAAGTAATCATTGTCAATACGAACCTTTGATGAAATTTAATAAAATGACAAATAACCTTTCTTTATCCTAGAACGTAGCTTCACTTTAAACGTATTTATGAGACAATGCGATGATAGCTTTGTAGTTGCATTAAGCTTTAAGAGGAGAAGGATAAAACTTTATCTGAAATTTTCATGAGATAGTTTTGGATTCGTTACGTAAAACTTTTAAAAGTGTTTTATTTTATTACAGCTTTTTATGGAATGCGATGCTGAAACGTTTCGTATAAGATAAGGACTCTAGTTTCTCGATCATCATAACTTTACTAGCAAATAAAATACTATAAAAATCACCGAAATTATTATTATTAAAGTCGTAAACTTGTCAAATTATTTTATATTATAAAATAACACTATATATAGCGACGCTGCAATAAACATATAATAAAAAAACTTGTATAAGTTAAAAGAAATCTGTGTTATAATCACTTCATACAATTATGAACGAGCACTGCATAAAAGTATTTATGAAACTTAAATGCCGTTAGATAACTTTATTGTCATTTTGACCAAGTTCCTCGAGAATGTTTGCAAGAAATAAGACTGAAAAAACATATTATGGGTTATTGTTTTCAAAATTATTTTGTATTTTAGGACATTATTAATCTTAATAACTGATTATTACTCTTCGTATTTTCATTGTATTAAATTATATTTGTTCATGGATCAAATCAGGAACGGGTCTTGTTTTTTTTCATTATCTTATCTGTGTAAGCCAAACATAAAGCAATTAATAACTTATTTAAAATAGTTTATCAGTAATGCTTTTTATTATACTGAAAATGTTTATTTAATTTTAGCATTTTCTTTAAATTTTAAAAAAATATATAATTTTTTGAAAATAATGATAAAACTGTGCTTATAATATTTATTCCAATTTATTTATTTAAATATCGTGAAAAAAATTATTTTAGCCCTAGCTCCGTTATCAATTTTTAAATTTCTTAAGGATTTGTTGGTTTTCCCTCTACGCCAGAAAGTCCTAGGCTTCAACGGTTCAGGTAAAAAAAAAACGAATAAAAAATATTAAAATTGATCGAGAACTGAGTTGGTGCTAAAGTTGATATTGTCCCGATATTTAGGGAAACAGATATGAATGTGTAAACTGGTAATATCTCAGTTTTATTATTATTTTCAAAGATTATACTTCCTTGTTAAGATATTATATATGAATTTCTTATTCAAATTTATATTTGTTCGTTGAAATTAATCGTCGAGTAAACAACAATCGAAAACTTTGAAATTTCTCAAAAAGATAGAAACCACATAATTTATAACTGTTAAAAATACATAGCAAAACGAATCGGAGCTGGTCATTTGAATTAAATCTGGGTAGTTTTAAATTAATTATTTATTAAATTAAAGTTTTATTTTTTAGAGAATAATTAATTCAACAAATATTTTTTGATGAAAAATTTATTTCAATTAATAAACAAATTTTGAAATAAAGTTAAAAATCTGTGAATATTCGAAATAAATTATATTACATATTGACATTTTTCTGTTACGGCACGGACTGCCGCAGCCGCTCATACAATTTACACTATAGCAGTGACTGCTACTGCTACACTTGGTGTCACAGTCATAAGTAAATAAGTGTCATGTCACGTTGTAAACTGTTTACTCGTGCTTTAATGTTTTTAACTGCCGCTACATGTACTGTCACTCTGTCGTAATTGTCATATCCACTAGACCAAGTTGATACTGTCATGACAACTATCTTCATGTTATTCTAGATTTTTTTATTATACATATTGATTTTTTTTGTCATTTTTCCGGTATAAAGGAGATGAAAATGAAGACAAAAAATAGTTCAGTTCATTTGGCGTTATAAGAGTGAACCTCAAATTATTAAACCGTTAATTTAGGGATAATATTAGTAAAGAGAGATGGCTAAGTACTTTACTGCAAAAACATTAAAACTCCAGTTTTAAACAGTTTAAAACTTGACGTGACACTTAAATGCTTATGACTGTGACACCAAATGTAGCAGTCACTGCTATAGTGTAGACTGTATGAGCGACTGCGGCAGTCCGTGCCGTAACAGAAAAATGTCAATATGTAATATAATTTATCTTCAGTATTGATCTTCAATTAATAAACAAAATTTTATTTAAAAATATATTGAATTAATTATTTTCTGAAAAAATAAAACTTTAGTTTAATTAATTAATTAATTTAAAACTACCCAGATTTAATTCAAATGGACCTGGTCGGCTTTGTACGCTAGCGTAAATGCCAGAGGTCCGATGTAATAATTATCATGTATAATGTAATAATTATAAAAGTTTCTTATTTTTGATTATATAATGTATTCTATAATCGCTAGAAATAAGTATAAAATAAAATGTGAAATAAAGAATTCGAATGTACACTGTGAATTTAAAAATCTTATCCACACACCAAAGATGTTATATTAAAATCTACACATTACATAGATATCATTATTGAAATTTTTTTATTTTTAAATTTTTCTTTGAGAGCGGAATGCAACCCACCTATTAAAAAGTAGCAAACGGCTGCCTTAAAAATCTGTTATTTTAAACTTACCAATTTTTCCTGTAAACTTACCATAGCATCAAATAGGAGTATTACCCCCGAGAAAGGTGTTCCTACAGACCGCAAGAAATATTCAAACAGGACGAAGCCGGAATGGCGCCCACTTATCACTGTCAAGGTGAGCAAAGTCCTGGGAAATCCCCCTTCCGAGAATAGAACCCAAGTTTCCAGTAATTATCTTAATACCACACCGTGCTGCGTCATTCTGGAGCCCGCTCTAAATTGACACGCAACTCTCTTTCCGTTTTGAGGAGGGTCCATTGTGAGTAAATATTTTTAATATTAAGTGAGCATTGTGTTTAGTTAAGAAAATTTCAACAGAATAAGAAATTAAGAAGATTATCTTTTGGTGAGACAGCGGAAGAGAAATCATATAACATTTCTTCAAACCCTCGCAAAGTAGTCCCCTTACCATTATTATGACTGCAAATATTAATTTAAAATTCCAAACATTATTGTATAGGTTAGAGGGGGTAATACACATCCTAGTACACATAGGACACCCTGTTGGTTTTATATTATATATTTTTTTTTGCGCTCCCGCCTTCTATCGAAAAACTTAAAAATTAGAATTTACAAAACTATCATTCCTACTGCTCTTTATGGATGCGAGACGTGGCCTCTTACACTAACGGATGAAAAGCGCCTTAAGGCTTTCGAAAATAAAGTGTTACGCAAAATATTCGGACCGAAAAAGGATCCATTAACGGGAGAATTTATAAAGCTACAGAACGCTGAACTAAGGGACCTACACTCCGTAAATATAATTCAGGTTATAGCATTGTAGCGTATAAGATGGGCGTGTATGGTGTAAGCGGATCCCTAAAATGTTAATAAACACTGAACCAACAAGTAAACGTCCGAGGGTTAGACCTGAACGTAGATGCGAGGATTGGGTTAAAACTGATTTAGTAGGATTGGGTTTGGAGGGGCATCACTGGAGGGAGGTATGTAGGGAACGATTGGTGGTATCGGCATCGAACCTTCAGATTCGTTAGGTCTTCATTATTATCATTAATAATTTTTTTTTTGTAAATACGTCATTCCAGTTATGAAATGATAGATTTGTTTTATGGTTTTGCCATTTGGTTCGAATTCCATACATTTCCTACTGAGACATTTTACACTATCTAAGTGGTTTATTGTATTCAGTTAAACAAAATTTTCAACAAACCTTGATTTTTTTTCTATACCGTTTTATTAGATACATGAAAAACGTGTCCTCTTACACTAATGGAAGAGCAGCGTCTTAAGGTTTTGAAACTAAAGTATTACGTAAAATATTCGGACCGACCAAGAGTGAATTGGCTGGAGAATTTAAGAGGCAACATCGTGCTGAATTGAGAGAACGGCACCCCATAAATATAATTCAGGTTATAGCATTGCGGCGTATAAGGTTAATAAACACTGAACCGACGGGCAAACGTCCGGGGGGTAGACCGAGACGAAGATGGGAAGATTGCGTTAAAACTGATATAGTAGAATTGGATTTGGAAGGGCATCACTGGACAGATGTATGCAGAGAGCGTTTAGTGGTACCGGCATCGAACCTATCGCTTAACAAAGCCTTTATTATTATTATACTGTTTTATTATAATTACTTATTCATTTTGTAAAATCGTCATGCACCCCAGTTATATAACAGTTATTCAAGTTGTAATAATAGTTTTAGTAGTGACTTGTGTAAATAAATATTTTAAATGAATTGAGGTTTATATCATGGACATTTGTCACAATCAATTTTTTTCAATTAAGTAATGAATGTCGCAACCAATACCATTGAATGTGGTTCACATTCCTTGACGCTTCTTCCTATTTATTTGTAGAAAATGTAGTACCCCTCTTTTTGGCAACCAGTCATTTATAAAAAAAAATACATTTTTCTTTGATTAGAGTAAACAGTAAAAAAAAAAGTTTTTGTAAAATGTAATTTAACATTTTGTACTTGAATTAAGGGATTATAGACAAAAAAATTATTATATTTCTTTTCAGAAATTTATTTATACCATTTATCCACTTATTTATTCTTTATAATATCTGAAAAACGTTTCGCCCATTATTAAGTTCTTCAAATAAAAATATTTACAATCAACATTCCTATTATTAACATGCAGATACAATCAAGTTTATATTGCCCTTTAATAAAAAATTGTATACACACTTACATACAAAAAATTCAGTATTTAAATATTTATACATTCACTTCACTAATGTATAACCGTTTACACATCTAAAATGTTTTTGACATTAAGCCAAAATTTCTTAGTTATTGTTCTTTTTTTTCCCCCTTACTTTGTTATTAATTTATGGACATGTGTCGTTTTAAATTGAAAATCTTTTTTTCATACCCCAAAATGAATATAAGTCTATTTTATTTTTTATTTTTATTAAATAGCTAATTTTTTATTTTTCAATAAATAAATAAATTTTGACTTTCGTAAAAAATTTACATGTGTATATGGTTATAAATTATTGAAGTAACTATATATTTATTGGAATATTGTATTTCTTAATGTAAATATGTAAAAAGTTGTTTATTAAGAAGCAATATAAACTTGATTGTATCTGCATATTGATTGTAAATATTTTTATTTGTTGGAATTGATAATGGGCAGATGAGCCCAAAACGTTTTTCAGATGTTATAATGAATAAAGAAGTGGATAAATGGTAGAAATAAATTTATGGGAAGAAATATAATAAAGTTTTAAAAAATAAAACCCTTAGGAACTTTAGTGGTTAGGATTACAACTAATTATTTATATTTAAAAACATAAAATATATTTTTAAAAATAAAAAACAGTACGAAAAATTATTAAAATTCAACTGCCAATTTTTCTGTTTTTTCAGTTTTTTTAGAGCTTCATCAACAATAGTTCTACTCGTTATATAAGGTTTCAAACTATCGATTATTGATGATATATAGCTTCTTAAGATATTAGGGTGATTTAATCATCTATAATTGTACCACGTCCTGATGCCATTAATAGATAGGGTTAATTCCGAATTAAATAAAAATTTATGATGATTGTATTGATTTGCTCTTATCATTATTATTTTTGGAACCTGTGAGTTCTGGACAGATGGTTTACTATGATTAATTATGACCCGCCTATCGCGTGTTGCATCGATCCTTAATATTATAATCGACGTGTATTTTAAACGTACTTCCTGGCAGGAACCAGACGATGAGTGGACAATGGTTCTCGCTTGTTTTTGTTTCTACCATTTTGTCATCATTACTGTCCTATCACACTTTAGTATCTCTTCATTCCGCCAAACTTTTGTCCCTTCTCCGCTTTTTCCTATTAAAATCGGAATAGTTTTGTCTTTGACTTGGTGTATTGTTTCTTCTTGATTTCCTTCGTATATTGAACAGGAATAAGACTAATGTTATTCTGAATTCAGTCCTTCAATTACTCTTGAGATCTATAATCTTTTAATATTTTTTTTATATACTTTTCTATTTAATATCTATCAATATTACAATCTGCCACACAGTTGTGGGCAATAGGTAATGAATGATCACATACATACTAAAATAAAATAAATTAAATAAGTGAAAGAAAAAAAAAATTCTCTTAAAATATATACGAACAGAAGAATAAACAAAATGAATATAATCAAACTATGTGTATGAAAAATAAATAAAAAAATAAAATAAATAAAAAAATAAAGGTAATGTGACTATGAATTAATTTTATATTTATTAAAATTTATAACAGAATGTCCTGCAGCAGTCTGGGCTTCAGTCTTCGGGTTGAGGTTGGATTTCCCTGGTTGTAGGTCACTGCTCCTTTACCTGTCGGCAACTGGGAGTGTAACTGCTTGAACCGTTTCTTGATGTAATCCTCTATTGACTCCATATGTAATTTGCGATGCAATTGGCTATTTCTTATGAACCAAGGAGCATTAACTGCGATTCTTAGGAATTTATTTTGAAAGATTGTAGTTTTTCCTTTTTGTGAAGGATGCCGCTCCCCAGACTTCACAGCTGTACATCAGCCAGTGGCCTGAGAATTGTTTTAAATATAAGAACAGTTGTTTCTGGTTTTAGTTTGGAAATTCTGTTTAGGATAGGATATAGCATTGCTAACCTTGCATAAGTTTGAGTTAGTTTGATGTTGATATGGTGATACCAAGTAAGGCGACGATCTACGTGAATTCCCAGTAATCTTACTGTTTCACTGGCAGGATTCTAGTGTTTTTAATAGTTTTAATGATATGTAGCTCAAATGAAAATTTTTTTTTTTAATGTTTTGAAACAGCCGCAATTTTTCGCTCAACTTGAACTGACTGTCCCATTTTTTACTGGCAATGCAATACAAATTGAAAAAACTGTCCTTAAAGTTTTCATTTAGAATTTTTTTTTTATCGGACTATATATATTGCGTGGATTCCTGCCACCTTGGATGTGCCAACATAGGACTATGGACAGGAAGAGGTTTGTCGCCTTCGCCCTCCGGTACAACGTAGATAAGATGACCTAATAGTCCTGGTACTAAAGATAGTCATCATTCTTAAGCTTTTCTGTCATCAGCATAAATATATTCTACGCAAGAGCCCGCCCTTTTCTATAATGGCTTCTATATTTAGAACTTTTCAATGGACAAATATGTTTTATTTTTAAACTCTTGTAATTTTATCTGTAATTCTAACAGTCCTTTTGTGGTCATGTGTCCGAGTCCGTGATTTATTTTATTGCTTTTACTCTGGCAAACATCACCTATTCTTTTTTTCCATTAATTAATTTTCCAAGAAGTCTAGAAATTAAAACGTTGTTGGAGCGGTAATGTTTAACTGAATGAATGATTTTTAAAATTTTTTTTACGAAAAAAAAACCGTAAGAAGTATTGCTATCGTCGATAATATCAAATCCTATTTTTTAAGGGGGAAATAGTACATTAAAATACATTTTAAGATCAGACTCCTGCGTCTAAATAAGCAAGTTTTATAAAAAATATATTAACAAACAATCTAGTAATATATCTGGGATATTACATCAAATTTTTCGCTATCTTATTAATATCGATTTTACTTTATTTATTTATTTTTAAATTCCCTTGAATTCCTGCTCCAATGATTTTGGTCAGGCTCGTTAAATTATTTATTAAATTCGTTAAATTACTTGTTGGTAGCAGAACTTTATTCTTATCAGCCCTGCATAGTGGGGCGAAACCTTGGTAACAATAAATAGTTTTCTTTTACTATTTTGATACCTTTATTGACTACCACCCGGACTGTCTTCCTACAATCGTTGAATTATATTTCATACAAGTTAGCTTTATCCTCATAGTAATAGTCGGACAGGGTCTAAATGCTCAATATTCGAAGTGGCTATCTCTAAACCTTTAATATTGTTTATTTGAAGAAATTGTCTCTCGTAATTAGTAGTAATAAAAAAATATAAATATAAAGTATGAAAGACTTCGATTATGAACCAAGCGAAAAATATTTTCCAAAATTATGTGCATTTATAAAGATTTTTGATATACCGATGGGAGAAACATTAATGTAGAACTAATGAAGTCATTAAAGGTAATAACTCGGTATAGTCATGAAGACGATTCTTAGCTTTTCATTTTATATTCCAATTTACGAAATGCGAGTCAGTAAGGGAAAGCAACTCCATCATGGAAGATTCGTTTACTTAATTATTCCTGGCTTTGAAAGAAGTATACTTACCAATTTGAAGTCCATAATGTACTGAGGATTTATTCGAATACGTGTTCGGTCTGTATCGAGATCTTAGATAATTTATCAAGAACTTCACCGAACATGACATATTTTTCCCAAATTTCAAAAAGTAGTAGATTGCAAGACTCATGGGCGTATGAACTATACCTTCCTGTACAGCGAAACCATCTATAATTTAAGTTTCACAATACTGATTACAATAATTAAATTAGTGGTCGATTATGTAACTTTAAATACACATCTGTATCAATATATATTAATGTTATTATTATATTTTAATATAAATAAACACTGTAAATACAATGATAAATCCAAATCAAAGGATTTTTAAACGTAGAAAATAAACTGCCTTTTATAATTTTATTTTTTATGAAAACTTCCCTTTTATTTTCGTGGTACAAAGTTTGATAAATCACTTATTTCATATGTTGAGAATATAAACAATAGATAATTCTAAAATTAATTTAATTTTTCCAACTCTTTTTGTAAAGTCTCAATTTAATAATAAAAATAGTTCAGTGTATTGAAATGTACTTTTGATAAACTTTTTCTTTTTTTCAAAACTGATGTTTCAGAGTTCAAATCAGACTTCAGAGGCTGGTTTTTTTTACACAATATTGCTATTTTGGATTTTTTTTTCTTAAGTTTCTTGATTAAAGAGGAACAAAACTATTACGATATCAATATAACGTACATGAGGCATATAACTAGCAAGAATCGCAGACATATTAAAATATAGTTTTAAAAACTTATTATTATAATATAAACTACTACTTATATTATAATAATAAGTTTTTGGTAAATACTTTTCACAGAAGTATTTATACTGCAACATTTATCGATTTATGCTTAAATGTTCTTATTAATATATCTTAGAAGAATCATAGAGTTTTCTGAAATAATATTTTTGCATGTAAATGATTTTCCACAGGTTAACATGTAGAAGTAACATTACCTTTTATCTGATTCCACAAGTTTCAAATCGTAACTATTTACCAATCCATCAATCTTAATATAGTTTTAATTCGATATCAAACACCCACACAGGACCCAACGATTTGGGCAGACCATCATGCGTTCGTCATTCCCTAATCTGCCGTCTTATCAGCTTATCAGTGCAGTGGGATGAAGTGCATACAGTTTTCGGACTGAAAAAAAGTTTATTAATATTTGATCGCACTCTTCCAATCTATATCGCGGTGTCACTTCATTTTCTGATAAATTTCTATATTAAAAGTTGTACAGAAAGGCTCCGAGGTGTCTGAAAGAACATGTCTCTGGCCCAGAATTACTGATAAGACATTTCAATTCGTAGTTTTTAAACGAAACAATGTGTATTTTAATTTATTAAATATGTAGGGAGAATGATTTAAGTTGTATGTGTCAGAAAATGTTTTATGCAATGTTAAACATTTTGAAATTTTATGTTATACTGCACTGCTTTTTCCCCATAATCTACTTTGAATCGCAAAAGGTTTGGTGGAAGAACAATGTTGATTTCAAACATAAGAACAATATTGATATCAAAGTATTTTACGTATGTACAATGACTTGTACTAATTCCCACCCTCCCTAGATAAACGAAGTAAATTCCTTTAGTAATAAAAAAAAATTAATAATAAAAAAAAACGCGGAAGAAAGAAAAATAATACTCCGCGTCCCATCTTTTTGTTGAATAATTCTTAATTTTAAATCCGATTATCCCTTTGTTGCTGGTTGTCAAATCTCATATGATGTAGAGGAATTAATATTTCGATTAATAATAATAATTGTGGACCTCTACAACCCATAAAGGGTAAAGGGCAAGGTGATTTTTTCAAGATCACGCGCAACCCCCTGATTTTGCTCCAATTATTCTTATTAATCTTAGAATATTAATCGACAAGGGTAGTGCACCCTTTGTTCTCACAGATTTTCATCAAATTGTTTTTTGGTGTTTTTACATTACCTATAAATAAATCAAATTAATAAACTGTTTTATTTTATATCGCGAGTTTGGAAAATTATATGGACGTGGTTCTTATATCAATACATTAGTTTTATGGGAAAATTACAGGCATTACAAAATATCGATTCCTAATGAAATAAAGTTCAAATCGCTACGTAAACCAGCCTTAAAGATTTTATCCGACCTGACACGGTGGCAGATTTTGATTCAGAAACTCAAACAAATATTGATTTTTTAAGTATCAACGCAAACCAAAAAAAATTTTTACCAGATAAAATATCAATTTTTTTGAGGTTAAACAATTTCGAATATAATGTAGTAACATGAAAATAAAAAAAAGTAAATCTTAAAAAGTTGTTTTATTCATTCATAATAAAGTTTTTTTTCATTCATTGTGTAAACCTGTACTGCGTTTTCAAAATTTTATCTATTTTGTAATGAATATTGGTAAGTACTATGATATAGTTACTATATTACTAAATTTTAATTAAAAACAAAAACTTTCTAGAATTTGGTTCCCTCTACTACAAGATCGGAAATGTCTTACGGTGATTTCATGGGATGAAGGATCTGCAAAAATAGCTTATCGATTGGTCTAACCCTGTCCATATCTTTTGTACGTGGGCGGCATCGATTTGTTTATTATTCTTTTTTGATGTTGACCACCATTCATAGGTTCTTCCTGGGTATCGAAAATTATGACGGCAATAGAAATAATTAGAATCAATAAGCTTTAATTATTTCATCACCTGTAATTAATCAATAAATAAAAATACATATACACACTGCTTAGTTATATATATTACGATTATAATTTAGAGCAGTAATGACGGCCCATTTTATAATAGCTATAAAATTGTAATTGCTACTTATTTGCCTTTACTTTCTTCGTAGGCGGATGCTAAAATCAAAAATTCCGCTCCTAAAAGTTATGATCTGGGTGCCATTGTGTAAAAAGTTAAATATTATCAATCTATTATTTTATTATAATAATATCACATAATAGGCCATAGGTGACACGATTATGTAGAATTAAAATCTACTATCTAATAAGTTTATATGAGGGAAACTGTCAATAAGTAATGCGGTATAGTGTTTCTAACAACTGAATGCACGGCAATCATTCATTAGTGGCGGTAGTTACTCTTTTAGTGTGATAGTTGACGGTACATTTTTCATGACAGTAGAACAACTTCTACAAATGTTTGCCTCGTCAGTGACCAGCTTTATATAATACTATAGATGCCAATGTAAAAGAAATAATTGTCCTCTTTCGATGTATTACTCTGTACTTGAAATTAATACTATTCAAAATTAGGTGGTAATTATAATGGTCACACATAACACAAAAAAGGCAATCCTTGCCCGCCAGACCCGCCCCGCTAAGACCCCCGGGGATGCGACGGTTCTATATCGCTTTTGAAATATCAGCTTAAAACCGGAAGAGGAAATTTTAAGATAGTTTAATTGAGAAATATTTAAAAAGCGCCTGAAATTGAAAAACGGCTTGACTCTCAACAGTTTTGTTAGGTTTACTGTCAACATGTGGACTGGACACTGCCATATTTTCATGACAATACTTCCATGACAGAAGACTTATAACCTACGAAATGAATCTTAAATCAATATAGCCTTATAGAATTTATATCATAGTGTTACCAGTTTTAACCTACTGGTAAAAAATATTGAACAGCGCCTTAAGGTTAATAAAATTTATTAGTAAATATATAAGTAATTATAAAATATAGTAATTATTAAATATATTATTAAATATAAAAGTAAAAATATTGTACCACTACTTTCCTTTGATGGTGGCGTTACTGACAAAATAAAAATTTTGAATTGGGGGAAATCCAAAGATAGTTGACCGGGATTACTTTCTCCGCCTAGGCCGTTCTACAAACTGTCCTGAAGCTTGTTGGGCTGTCACAAAGTAATTCCGTCTATAGTCAATATCCAATATACAATAAAAACAAAATCTTTTAAGGTCATATGTGCCAATACTAAATCAAAAAAATATATAATTTTTTTTTTGTTAAGTTCTTTAAAGTTATTTTAAAAGGCTCAAACAGTAATTAAAATTAGGTTATATCTAAGTGGTTTATTATCATTATTTTTTCACTGTTTCTTTTTAAACTGTTATATTAGTAATTATGTACATTAATTTTCAACACCAACGCCTTCACTTTATTGAAGAGACAGTTACGCTATATATGGATGGTTGATACGTCCGCTATTTATGCATGAATATTGTTGCATAGAGGTTTTAAATACATTTTTATTTCCTTAAAGGAAGTCGATAAACGATCGACAAATGGATCTCAAGGATCCTTTGGTAAAACCATTGCACGTCACTCCTGCGGTCTGCTTTGATTTAAAGATGTATGAAAATTTCCTTCAATTTTAGTATTAACAGCAGCTTTGAACAGGGCAGAGGTGCTCCTATCATTCGAGGTAATTGTGAAATAGCTATTCCCTGCTTGACAAGTTGAGGTAAAGTAACTTGTATGTTAAACTTCACGGGTGTCTCGAAGAATGAGGTATGTTGTGTTAAGTTGTCGTTTAGACTTTCTGATATATGAATTTTTGGTGAATACTGTTTCAGAAGTGACTTAAGTTGTAGGGATTGACTCCTTTGCTTATAATGAGTTATCACATAATCTTTTAAAACCCAATAATAAACCTACCTAATACCTAATAAATAAAAATGGTGCACCATCAGTTCAGCTCATATTTCATATTACTGTTGTTTAAGAGACTCAAAAGCTTCCAAAAATAGTTTATGGTTAATAATGTCTATGCATATTTTTGGGTTCTTCTTCGTGACGCCTTCGATGGGAGTGAATTGGATCCTGTAATGGGGATGGGGGATATTGAGGAAACCGCTTGGATATCCTCATTTCCATCATTAGGATTTGCTTCCTCGGACCATGACTGAAGACACCACCTTTCCCTAAGACAAGACGAGAGATGATGCGGCAGAAGACAGCTGGAAGAGCAGTTGCCGGGTAAAAATGGGCGGGAGTGTTGCCCGGGAGTATCGATCCTGTGGCGGGTCAAGGCCGCCCTATCTCCGCCCGGGCCCCACCGGAGCTAGCCTAGGGCCTCCTTCCTAGAGTGTGTGTGTGTGTGTGTGTGTGTGTGTACATTGGCTGTCATCTTCGCTGATCGCTAAGGATCGAAGGAAAGTTGTAGTATGTGAAAAAGAATGTTCTTTATTATTGCAACCAAATTCCAAAATACCATCCAAAAATCCTCTGTAGATATTAGATATAGGAATCCTTCAGGGAACACCGTAATATTTCAATAAAGTAGTAATGAGGAAAATGGAGTTTATATTTTCTCTATTTAATTTGAATCTCCTGTACCGTTGCTGTATGACTAATGGACAGATCGCTTCTAGTATCTTCCTTAACTATTCTTTCTGATCAGTTTTAAAAAAAGTTCAAATGGGAATTCGACTGTAATTACCTATTAACCCAAGAGGAAAAAGTTATTTTTTCCTAATTTGATTACTTTATAGACACATGTACATAGTTCAGAGTCAAAATTGGTGACTGCCAAGCATAGTTAGGGGAAATAAAAACAAAATATCTATCTATTCAGAAAATGGTTCAATTTTTACCTAAAATCAACCAGCTGTATACCTTGTCATTAAAAAGTAAATATTGAAGGATTTAAGGTGTAGGATCTCTGAAGTTTATTTTATTCCAAAAAAAAACTATAACCTTTTCAGCGCTATCCATGAACAATCTAAGACAAAAAAAAACTTCATATCAAATTATATAAAGTATATTAAATTCTCTTTAAAATTTGAGCCAAAATAGACATCTGTACGTCAAATAGTTGCTGAGATAAAGGAATTTATAAACCAATACTTTTAAGAAATCAACAAGTGAATTTATTTTGGAAAATTTCATTAAAACTACTACTACTAATACTACGAAGATCAATGTTTTAACCTACTTTGTAATACATTAAACTAACTCTAATTCGACTGCTAATAGACATATGTACGTCTAATTATTCCTGAGATATAGTTTCCCAAAAATAAATTCACTTACCACTGATTTTTCTTATCTTTTAATTAAATATTGCTTTTTAAAAAAGCATATCACGGAAACTATTGAATAGAACTAGTAGGGGTCATAGTTTGGTAAATTTACTTTACTTTAAATGATGTAATAGTAAATCATATACAGTAAATATATGTAGTTTTCCTTAAAGTAATCTAAAATTGGGTTGAAATATGTCCTTTTTTCCAATTTAAACGTTATTTCAGAAATAACTTTGCTTTTTTTATGAAATAATGTACCTCATTCAAAAATGTTAATGTAATAAATTATTATAATTTTAAACTACGTTAAAAATATAAGAAGTATATTCTATATTTTAATTCTAATTTTTAAAAATCAAAATCATAATTTACAAACAAAACTATTTTCCTTCCCACTGTTCTTTATGGATGTGAGACGTGGCCCCTTACACTAAGGGATGAACAGCGTCTTAAGGTTTTCGAAAATAAAGTATTACGCAAAATATTCGGACCGAAAAATGAGAACTTAACAGGGAATTTTTAAGAATACACAACGCTGAATTAAGAGAAATGTAATTCAAGTACCGTGTTGTATAAGATGGGCGTAGGGGTTGTAGGGATTAGTAACGAGCGGATCCCTAAAATGTTAATAAACACTGAACCGACGGGTAGACCGAAAAGTAGATGGGAGGATTGCGTTAAAACTGATTAACGGATTAAAACTGGAATTGGGTTTGGAGGGGCATCACTGGAAGGATGTATGCAGAGAGCAATTGGTGGTATCGGTATCGAACCTTTGGGTTCGCTAGGCCTTTATTTTATTATTATTGTTTATTTTATTTAAACAGCCTTTTCAATATTACGTGAAAGTAATTTGTCAAATAACTTGCAATTGGTAGCACTCTAGTCATGCTTTTACATTCAAAACAACCGAAACCATCTTCTTTTCTATAGCCTTAGAATATTTTTGTGAATCGCTTGGGAAACAAGTTGTAAAAATTGGTTAGATTGAGTGGATTTGTAATTAATGGAAAGGTGTAAGGTATTTATTTTCGTCCATATTTGAAATATTGTGTTTGAAGTTCATCATTGACGTTTTAAATTCATAGTAATAAAAATAAAAGCTTAGCGAAGCGGAAGATTCGATGCCGTTACCACCAATCGTTCTCTATGTACACCTTTCCAGTGATCACTCCTCGGAAATTTATCCATCAGTTCAGCGTTTTGTAGCCCTCTAAATTCTCCCGTTAACCCATTCTTTTTTTGTCTTAATATTTTACGTCATAATTAATCTTTATAAACCTAAGGCGCTTAATGTAAAATCATACGTTTCGTATTCATAAAGAACGGATTAAGACAGTCTCCATTGATCAAGGGTTTCTTCTTTTTACTTTCTCACTTACAGGGATAGATAAATTACCAACCTCTTTAATATTATCTTTGATTTCTACATATAACCTTTCCATATCTTTGTGAACCTCATCTAAAGGTTCATAGGCTTCAAATCTGTATTATATTACTTCAGATTGAAATTTTCGGGACAGAAACAGTTTTTTTTTTTTCATTTCTCTTCTTTATATAAAGTTTTTGTGGAATTTTTGCGATTACTAGTTCATGATTCTGCCCCGCGATAAGATATCTTTTTTAGCGGTTGATTATACTATTTTGCCATCTATTTTTACCAGGTCATAATCGATTTGATTTCGGGTTTGCGAATCCGATGTTTAAATTTATAACTTCCATATTTTTTCCTGTTGTATCTGAATAGTAATATTGAAATTTAAAAAATAAATTGAATGCATACGATATCCAATAACGCGAGTGAATGTGACCCGAGGTATAATTGATGACCTTGAATGAAAAAATAAATAAATATACATACATAACACATAAATAGGGCCTCCCTCATAGAGAGGACAGAAATGCGTGTGAAACGTAAAACATGTTGCCGATGATGGATGTGGTAAAGCTGTCATATTTCATCATTATGACGAGCTGTCTGGACATTTTCCACCATAAATTCTTTAGGCGCCCTGTAGCACAATATTTTGAATACTCCATTATTGCTCGATCGCTGGGGTTATTTTAGGATTCTTTATTGTTGGAAAATTATTTTTTTATTGTTTCTACAAGAACTGAGTATACATTAATCTGCCTTTTTTTTTATATGCTCCTTGTATTTTAAAATAAAAGGAGAAATTTATATTGATTAATGTTATGAAAGCTTTTTTTAATGATAAATGATGTATTAATACAATAGAAGTTCTCATAATTACGAATATTTTAATTCCTAATTCATCATATGACATTGCAGATCTTATTGCAGTAATGTTTATCTGTATATCTTGTGACATCTTGCTTCTGGGATAGTATATCCCTAATTTTTTATTTAAGGACGTTGAAAAGAATAAAAATAAAAAATGAAAAGCGGCTTTGAAAAACTTTTTTTTTAAATTTAAGTACGTAAAAAATAATACAAATGAAAAATAAAAAGTGGCTTGAAAATTTTTTTTTTTTATTTAAGTACGTTCAAAAGAATACAAATAAAAAATTAAAAGCGGCTTTGAAAAACTGTTTTTTTTAAATTCAAGTACGTACAAAAGAATACAAATAAATTAAAAAAAGTGGCTTTGGAAAATTGTTTTTTTATTTAAGTACGTTCAAAAGAATACAAATAAAAAATTAAAAACGGCTTTGAAAAACTGTTTTTTTTTTTAAATTTAAGTACGTACAAAAGAAAACAAATAAAAAATAGGTATCGGAAATTTTTTTTTTTCATGTATGTTCACAAGAATACAAATAAAAAGTGACTTTAGAAAACCGTCGACTAGAGCATCTTTTTTATATATTCAAATATATTTCTAATAAATAGTATGTTTAATATACTAATAAGTAATGGCCTAATAGTTACTTATATTTCTTTTATAATTAATTAAATAACAGTATCTTAAGTTTTTCGAAAATAAAGTATTAGGTAAAATATTCGGACCGAAATAGGATGAATTAACGGGAGAATTCAGAAAGCTACACAAGCTGAATTAAGGGAACTACATCCGATAATATAATTCAGGTTATAGCACTGCGGTGTATAAGATGGGCATGTAAGGTTGTAGGGCTTAGTAATGAGTGGATCCCTAAAATCGTAATAAACACTGAACCGACGGGTAAACGTCCGAGGGGTAGACCGAAACGTAGATGGGAGGATTGCGTTAAACCTGATTTAGTAGAATTGGGTTAGGAAGGGCATCAGTGGAAGGATTTATGTAAAGAGCGATTGGTGGTATCGGCATAGAATCTTTGGGTTTGTTAAGCCTTCATTATTATTATTAATTAGTTGAATAATCACATAAAATCTTAGGGTTTTCCCTGTTTACGATGCTTTGTTCCTAGGTTTCCAGAAAACTGATAAACAAGACAGTTCAGTGAAGCGTTAGTAGTTTCCTCCTTTTTGTCTGTGTTACAGATTTTTAGGTAATGTGTTGGCACCCTTAGTCAGCTGAAGAGGGATTCTGCGTTTCTAGAAGTGATGTTATAACAATAAAATCCTTATCGGTAGAAGGTTTGAACCATTATGTTATCGCACCTATTATAGACCTCCTGGGCAGTGTTTTCATAGAATTCACATAAATAATTAACCAAGAATTTTTCATTTAAAAAATCTGTATAAGTACGATTGGAGTATTGCAAGTTGGGTGCTAATACATTTTCTTCATGAGCTGTTGCTACAAAAATTAATTTAAATATACAGATATAATATTCCTTTATTAGTTTATCGTTTACTTATATTGTCTCATAAAGTAATAAGTAGGTTTCTATTGCTGCTAGCTGTTAACGCAGATATATACAGCATGGATAACTTAAGCTATATTTTATATTTGACCATAACTGACATATTTGACATTTATTACTTTTCATTACATTAATTACTTCCATGATATTAGAAATATTTTTTTGTAACTATAGCATCTTAAAACTTCACAGCTTTATAAATTAGAAAGTAACTTGAATCATATTCACCTATAACCTGGTAATGAACGTAATTCTTATATTTGTATTTCAATTCTGCATACATTTTTATCTCTTAAGTCTTGTTAAGGAATACATATCATTATAAAAACTGTTTTCTCAAAATATTCTTCATTATAATTTTGAATAAAAATAATTAATCACTTGTTAACTATTCATATTAAAACTAAAATACAAGAATACATCTTTTATGGACAAAAAAAAAAGTGGGTCCAAATAAGTTGTAAAAAATGTATTATTTCTGTCATACAATACAAACAGATAACGAACAAAAAAATATTTATAATTTTATACACTCAATCAAATCAATGCAATTTAATTAAAATTATTTCCTGTAGGATATTGGTTTTAAGTTATACTTAATTTAAAAAAATAAAATAGGGCAAATATAGTATTTGTTGTTGAAATATGTAATTTAATTTTTATATAATATAATATAGGGTACTTGTTAATTATAGTATCGCCACTTCTTGTAAATTTTAATACAAGTTGGATTTTTTTTTTCAATTTTTCATATAAACACTTAACTAATGTAATCATTCCAAACAATCGTTGTGGGTTAATACATTTATAAATGTTTTAAACAATATTTTACACTTTTAAGTTGCTCACACCATGAATAAATTAAGTGTACTGCTGTTTTTATACTTACTTTGGAAACAGTAAACCATGTTTTAGTCTTTATTTCGATGATTTTCCTATCTTTTGTAATTTCTTCAATGTATACATTTTACAAAAATAAGGATTAATTTCATGGTCGTTTAAGCATACCTTCATTCTTGGTAAAGTTCTTTATCTTAAAGGAACTGCCTTTAACTGCCGTTTTCTCATTATTAATCACACGATAAATGTTTTTTAATCTATCCATTAAGAAGTTACTTTTTAAAATGAATATCAACAGTACAATGAACAAATGTTTTAATATTATATAAAATATTATTTTAGAGTGGCGATACCATAATTAACAAGTACCTAACTTAATTTAATTTTTAATATATAAAAATATATATGTTTATGAGTCAAGGTAAGTTAATTTAGTCAAAAGCATTTCTTTAATGTGTCTGGTTTTATGTTATAGCTACCAGTATTTAATAAATTTTAAATTATTCAACTAATCAAAATCACGTTTTTAGAATTGTAAAAAAAAAAAAAAAAAATTGGAAGCCCAACTTTAAGTACTTCAGACTTGATACTTCTGACAAACGGAATTAAATTTCCCTCTAGTAATCAGCTATGCACAATTAATTGTGTCACAAAACATTAGTTTCTTACAAGAATTACATATCCATTGCTAAATTAGATCCCAGCTAACCCAAACGCTTTTTTATCTGTTAAAAAAAAATAATAAACTACATTTTTTTTGTTGAAATATTTATTTATCGACTGTTCAAAAAGTTTTATGTAGTAATATTTTTAAGTATTGATTCTTTCATAGCGGTTATCTCTTTATTTTAAAATTGAAAACAGGGCCCAATCTGTAGGTAGGAATTAGTATTATGTAAAGTACTTATAAATATTTATTTGTATTATTCCATTAAAAAAGTCCAAATATAATGTGGTTGTAATTGTGCTTCAAGATGACTGTCCATTTAGCCGACAGACCCCCGCGCGAAAGCGTAGTGACGTTAAAAATCAATTTTGTAAGCTAGCGTGACCGATCTCGGCAGCCTAATGAGACTGTAAATAATATACAGGTGTCTCGTAACTGGAGTACGCTCTTAATTAAGAATTCTTTGCCTGTTCCGAAGAAAACGAAATAATAACTCATATTTAGTGGAATATATATTTATCATATGATTAGTAAAATATTCAATCGTCAAAACATTTAAAATTAGATTGCTATTAAAATTTTAACATAGTTGAAAACAATACTATTGTCCTTATTTCAATCACACCTATTGTAGAATACATAAATTATTCGTTTCGAAAATTTCTTCCTAAAGTATTTTTTTTTCACCTCATAAAAAAAAAATCCAGACAAGAATGGTTACTTATTTCATGATAATATTTGAGCGTATTAAACTACTATATTCACTGGCCTGAAATGACGTATGCTATCTTAAAGCCACTGAAACAAAAAATGGCGCCCATTACGGTACAGTCCAAGAAAAGGTCAACACTTGTGACCTTTGCCGAAGGCTATTATACCCAATTTATTTATAAATTATATAAATGAAATTAACGAGTCTAAAATGTATCAATTGTATTGTGCATTTAAGTAATACAAATAGAATTACCAGTACCAATAATAATTTTAATGAGTTTAGATCCAAAAAATGATGTGGGAAAATTAAGATGATTATATTAATTTCTCCGGTAGACCATTCCTATTGATCCATTGATCGCTAGGAAATAAAAGTGGATTATTTCCTATAAAATGCCTTCCTGTTCTTGAAGCGATATTGAAGAGCCTTTAAGACGTGGAATACCCCAGGAGGTGATTAGAGAACATAGCTGAGGAGAGATGGACATTCCTCTCCCAGAGTCCTCCCATACCTCCTTTTTTGTCCCCATCTGATGGCGGATGCTTCGGTATCTCCCCCCTTAGCTTCACCAGTTTAATTATCAACTACCGGTCCAAGGAAAATTGCTTCCGTAATAGACAATTTAATTTTTCCTCACCCTTTTAGCCATCTTCGTTAAGGATGGTTCATTTCGATTCATGCACTAGTAACTAGTGTAAAATGTAATTCAATTCATTCTGTAGTTAGTTTTTTATATTTAACAATTATTATTACTTCTAAATTACTACTACTTATTACTAATATTTATGTTTATATTTTAAATATTTTTCGCGCTTACATGATTATGAATGCTTTCATTTTATTTTTAAACTTAAACAATATATTAACAATATGTGTTTCTGTCAGTATATGCATTTATTCAAGTAATTAATAATAATTTTCAGAAGTGGATATATTTAATTTTTTAAGAAACTTTTTCGAATGTACTTTGTTTTCCATTTCTAATTATTTACATTTACGAGCTAATATACATTATAACAATGATTATTAATTCTTTATAATTGTGATTAAAAAATCATAAGAATAAGATATATTTCAATGTTTAATAAAAATTATGATCGCCTGTCCTAGGAAAAGAAAATTGGCAATTCAATATTATATTTTTTAAAGGCCTAAAATTTGACGTCTACAAAATATTCATTTATATGAATAATCAGGCGATATTTAAATTATAATAATGAAGAATCATTCAGAAAAATGAGGAAAATTTAATATTTTTTGGAATATAATAATAAATTATGACTACAGGTAATGATTAATTGACCATGGCTCACGAGTTAAATTTATAAACTAAATTTATACATTTCAAACATATAAATGTATTAATGTTACAATAGTAATCAAGTTTGTCATCTATTTTTTATGATTTATTAAATATATATCATTAAATATTGCAAGATCGCAGATTGTATTTTAAAAAAAAACTACTATGTTTGAATATAATAAAAATTAAAGTAAATTTTTCTACATACGTTTGTAAATAATTGCTCGAGAAACAATTATTGTTAAATACTTATCTTTGAATTAAAAATAAATGGAATTAAGAGTGTAGAATTGTCACTTTTGTCAACTTTTTATCAATTTTTCATCTCCAATCTTATAATGTGTTGGTAATATTTCATTGTTCATTTTCCAAGTAAGTAGGATGTATCAATCGTATAGATATTATATCTAATTATATAATTATTACATGGAGTGTTAGAAATAAAATAATCCGATTTACATAAAATATATCTTCAAAACTGGATGATGAGTTCCATATTTGTATCAAGAAACCTCCTCCATCTGTAAAATACCAAACCCGCAAAGCCTACGTGTTGTACGGTCAGTCCCAAATGAATTCGAAGGCTGTTAATTAAAATTCTTAGAACATCTTATTCATTTTAATGTTCCCTTTTTAAATATATGTTTTAACGTTAATTTTATTTTAGTCCTTTTTTTACTTGTTACAATTAGTATTATTATTTATTTAAACTTGATCATGCATATTTAGTCTAATATAAAACTATATTAAATTTATTTGTAGATCGTCGATCGACTGTGTGCAGTGTATTAGAGAAAGGATGGTCTGGGTGCGGTAAAAAAAAATGAACTAATAATTAAACTATTTATTACGAGCTTAATAATAAATTTAATGTATTTGATGATTATAAATTAATATTGTTTTATTTATAATTTAATGATGAGCAAATACTATTAAAAAAATATATTATGTATTTTTTACTTACACGTGAAGTTATAGAAAACAAAATACACTTTTTTAACTTTCCTTCAGAGGAATACTATTAAATGTTTATGTTTTCCCCTTTCCTATTTATTGAATTTATGTTAGATACTTGCAATATTTTTCTATTTCTTTCCTTTTATGATGGTTTTCGATATTTTCGTGGCTGAGGTGACGTGGCCTAAGGGCTATCTATGTCAATCCTTTAGCCTGGCCTCTTTCCCGTTTTCTGGCGCCTAATTTGTTTTTGACGTGTTACAAGGTTGTTGGAAATATGAGACTATACCGTCTGACGGTTAACATAATTTTGCGTTTGTCCATTCTTTTGAAAATCCACGGCTCTATAATTCTGTCAAGTAGCCATTATTTGGGGTAGACTATATCTCAATGGAATTTCGTCATCTGTTCAGAAATGCCAGATGGAATTAAAGTAGGTATTTTACTTACCTTGTGTTTGTCTGGACCGCACCACTTCTCTCTCTCCGAACTTCTCTTTGATTATATTTAGAATTTTTTAGTTATTAAATGATAAAAGAATCACAAAACAGGTTATTCACATTAACAAAACAAAGTAAAAAATCACTGTGGTCGCTGGATAATTAGAATAATCTTTTAAATAGATGAAATAAGTTTTTCATTTATAAACAAAAATATTTGTCTACCAAATTGGTATGCTACTACTTTCTCAAAATTTAATATTCCTAAGGTGAGAAGGTGTTAAATGAAATATTCTTTGGTTTTTACCGTTCCATTTAATAAAAAATATATAAATTTCTTACAGCTCTGTTCGCTAACAATTAGAGCTTTGGAAAATCGCTTTACCTTTTATATTATTGCGATAATCAGGTATCTTATCTTACTA
>NW_027115705.1:501645-511423 GCF_000696795.3 Halyomorpha halys | reverse complement strand
TAAATGCCTGAAATGGATATCGATACGAAATTAATAAGGTCTTTAAGGAAAAAGTGCTGTTTAAACGCTACCAGTTCATACAACAATTAAGTGCTCAAAAATGTCCATTTTACAATAAAAAAATGTTTCATTGATTTTAATTTTTTGATGCTCTCGAATTCTAAAAATATTTTTTTTTCCTTTTTAAAGACTATTAATTACAATTTTTTTTCTTTCCTCAAACGTACACAGCCAGTCCACAACAGTTTCTGGTACCTTTATAAAAGTCTTTTTCTACTCTGTTTGTCTAATTATACGAATTATACTTAATCATTGAAATGTCTTTTTTGCAGGCTAATTGTTCATGTCACATATCTTCAAAAACAAAAATAAATATTAAATTAATATCATAACAGTTTTAATTATTTTTATAAAAAAATAGACATTCACTTAAAAACCACACAATTTCAGTACAACACTACTCTTCTAGTATTGTTTTTTTTTTTACTAACCTTATCAACAATACTAACAATAAAACCTACCTGTTTTACCTGTTTAACCTTCAACAGGTTAAGACTCTGTTATCACTTTATTACTGAGCCTAATTTATTTACAATTTAATAATTATTCTTTCTTAATATGCTGCTTATAATTTAATATTGGTTGAAAACACAATTATTGTATTTTTATACACATACACAGCCTATCAAGCCCCCACAGCCCTCCTATCAAAATCACTAATCTCATGAGTGTTGTTAATTTTTTTTTTAATCGTGAAAAACAAATACTGTAATGCTTAGTAAATATTCCTTTTTTTTCTACGTTTAATAAAATTTCGAAACTATTCTAGTGATGTCCATTTTATGGAATGTGTATTATTCTGGTATTATGAAAATTGACTTCGTTTATGATTTTATTCTCCTTTCATATGAATAAATTATTCTACTCGAGCCGGATACAACGCATTCATTTCTTTAACACATCCCAGAAGTAGATAATACTTAGGGATAATGTATTCTAGGGAGGACCCTGTTCAGCTGGAGTAGACACAGACAAACAGTAGCTATATTTAGCGGCCCTAGTCACAATTTGTTGGAGTGACAATGGACAGGAATGACAAAGGGTTTCGTCCTTATTTGTGGACTCCCTTCCAGTTCTCTTTCATCCTAACTTTAGCCCTCTTTGCCTCCAACTCTAATTACTCCAAGGCAATTTAATCTCCTTTAGTTTGTAACTATATCATATTGGCTAATCCACCAATATTCTCGTTTTCACAAATTCTAATATGATATTAGGACAGTTAATATAAGCTTGATTATCTTGAATTTATTGAAGATGTACACAGTAAAAATATTATAAGATGTGTTATTGAAGCAGGATGTAGGATTCTTATCAGATGACATGTTGGATATCATTACTCCTCCCAATGTTTGAATCCATAACATCTTCAAAGACAACAATTAAGTTATAGCAACACAACCTTTGTCTTAATTGATTTGATAAGCTAAAATTTGAGCCGGACATTCACTTTCAAGATGAAACTTAACTTGAAGTAAGCTAATCTCATTTTTGAAGTGAACCTTTTTCACAGAAGTTTTACAACAACTAAAAGAGTTTAATGGGTGTAAATTGATTTCGTGACGGCAGATAAAACGGAAGTGGTGGGTGGGGAACAACGCTGGTCATCTCTAGCATGAACATTTTTATATTGTAGTAGATAAGTAGGAGGTACTGTAGCTTAACAATCTCGGGAGTATCTATCCTATTTCGTGAGTTCCTTAATAATTCTTCTCTCTTCCACAGAGTTAAGTTAATTAAGTAAAATTAACTTATATTTTTATTATTATTATAAAACTATTATTTTCTGCCTTAAGTTATAAGAGGGAACACCTATAGCTTCTCTTTGTAATGAGGTTTAATTTAAAATTATATCTCATTAAAATTATAATTTTGAACTTATTGTTGTTTGGTTAGGGTTAACGTTAAATTCCGTAGCTCAGGTGGTTGTGGAGCATGTATTTGCCACCTGGGAACTTCGGCAGCGCCGGTTCAAAGCCGGCCTGGAGTGTCGATTTTTTCATTGTTGTGGTGGCCCTACGTAATGAAGGTTTGACCCCCCCCCTATCATGGTTAGAACACGTTGGTTACCTCTTGAAAACCTCCCGTTATGTAATGAATGTCTACGAAGAGGTCATAAAAATTTAGTTAAAATACTTATTATTTTTAAACTAGATTTAATCTAAACCATTAATACAGATAGTTTGATAACTGACAGTATTTGTAAAGTATATTGAAAACATTCAGTGAACTGTTTGCATTTATTACTATACCTATCACAAGCCAATCATATCAAAATTAAACGAATGATAATGTAAACTCTAATTTTACGAATGAATAGTGCTATCAAATAGAATATTCTTTAATAAGAAAATGAAATGAATAGAAATTTCATTGTAGTTTTTTTTTTTTTTAATAAATATTATTAATTTTATTTTAATGTTTTATCTCGTTTCCAAAAATTTCGCTTCAGTCGGACAGTTCCCAAACTGCCCCAATTTTGTTTTTATGTATTAGTATATTATTTATGGATGTTATCAAATTAATTAGTTGTACTTGGTCGTATAATTATTAAGCAGATAACTATCGTGCATGAAAGCTTGGGATGTAGACAGTTTTGTTCTAATACAAGCTCTATTTTTCTTTTACCCCATTTTTAATTTATTTGTGTAAGATTTCATCAGTGCAGATTTTCTCAAATCTACTAATTTAATGCATGAGCGGTTTGATATTTGACTTACTGTAATGACATTGTTTAACAATGCATTATACAAGTAATTAAAAAAAGTAATGAGATTGCATTGCATCCTTCTCGTCTAATTAAAAGTTGATTCAATTAGGAATAAAGTTGTCACAATTATTCATTGTTCTAAGTAAATCGAATCGGATTCGTTCTGGGTTTAACTAGAAGATTATCTAAGCTGGTTCGATCATATAATTCTTGGGCCTTCATCGCTATCTACTGTCTTAAATTTATTTGAAATAAGATATTATTATTGTGAACAAATTTATTATAGTTGCTTATTTAGTGGGATTAATTTGTAATTATTAAATATAAACCTAAATAATTAACGAAAAAATCTCCTTAGGACCATTTTACTCCCACATTGTCTAACATAAAACTATATAATCTTTTTTTTTTTTTTTAAATGTAATATATTTGTGACAATTTTAGTAACGTTTTGGGCCTTTTCGTTGGCCATTTTCCAACTTATTTCTTCATCTGACCCCAGTCACATTATCAATTTTATATGTTTTCATAAATAATACTCCGGGAAGTATTAATTATATGTATATGTAATATTTTAATCTCTTAAAATGCTGGTAGATTGTTATTTTTCTTTTTATCTATGAATAATCTTCTTCAACACGTATAATGTGTATAAAATAGAATAATATTATAAATAAATAATATATAGAATAATATTAATATTTATTGTTACAAATAAAATAATTAATTTTTTTTTTATTATTTATTATTATTTTAAACTCAGTAAATATCAATCATTTTGATTGATATTTATAAATAACACATTATATTGTTAACTTTCTCTATACAGAGTGACCTAATCTGGACAAAGATGCTCCAGATTTCTTTCCTAGGCCTGCAAGGAAGTGTACAAATCATCCATATTAAAATTGGTAGGGTTCCGACAGGCGATAGTATAGTGCAAGAGCCCAAGAGGAGAAAAAAGGCAGTTGTATTTTTCATAATATTAGCTAAAATAAATTGATTTATAGTTTTTAAATTTATTTTCATGTGCAAATATCATAAAAACTACTACCCCAACAAATATAAGTGTCAAAATTACGTTATAGTAATTTTACCTTTGTTTTGAGTAATGGCAGACATATGTGATTCCTATGGCTCCTGAAATATGTTTGTTCAAAAATCGTTTGAATTCTTTTAACCGAACAACTAGAAATTAACATTTCGTAAATTTATTTTGTCAAATATCATAAAAACTATTACTCCTATGAATATAAACGTCATAAACCAGCTTTAATTTGAGTGCTTATAGCATCTGTGCATCGAATCGTTATTGAGATATAGATTTCTCAAAATAAATTCAGGAACTATTGATTTTTCAGTTCATTTTTTAGGAAATATTACTTTTTAAAAAGTTATATCTAGAGAATTATTTAACGTAAATAGCTTTATTATGGCTCATATTTTAGGAAATTTACTCTTCTTAGGTTTTATGGTGTTATTGATAATTTTAAAAATATGTAGCTTCGACAGAAAAAATAATTTTTAACGTTTTGAAACAGCGACTATGTTTTATTCCCCTTACCTATATTTGGCAGATTCGTCAGTTTTGACTAGTCAAAACTATACATAGTTTTCATTAAAGTAATAAAAAATTTTGGGTGAAATAACTGCTTTTTTTTTCTCCCCGGCTCTTGTACTATGATAGTTGAAGTGCTGCTTAAATTAACAGTGTCTTGTAAAATCCGACTTCCTAGGATCTCTATTTCTTTTTCATTTTACCATTCGGACGTTTACTAGTCAGTTAAGTCCTTTTAGTGATTCAGTCATTTTTCATAAGTTACAATATGAATTTATATAATTAAAAAACATTTTTTTATTTTTATTATTTTAACGGTTATAGTATCAGAGTCTGTTTTGTATTTGAAAATAATAAGAATAAAGTTTAAAGTGATTAAAATTAGATTCAATAAGTACTCCTAAAACTTCGCATGGTTGCTCCGATGGTTGATTCGATTAGTTTGTTCAGTCTTGCATTCCCTTTTTATTTATGAGTTTATTTTTGTGTATTTACATAGTGCGGATATAGCGCTGATACCGAACGAGAGATAGTGTTCGGTATAAGACAGTCACCCCAAGCCCGCCTGGCTACTAAGTGGATCTCCAATTTGGTCGACTTTGGAGCCGCGTCGCTATCTTGCATTATTAGCATGCACTCAGCTCCCGACAGAAGATAGTAGGGTATATCCAATGAAGGAGCCTGTATCTTGCGGGGGGTGGAGCTGATATAATTAGCTCAAATCCGCCCTATATAGGGCCCCTGCCAGCCCGACCAAGGCTCTCTCTTCCTATGTTGTCGGTCGGCCGGAATGCGAGTCATGGCTCAACAAAAGCCTATAGGAATTCAATTACTAAAAAATAAATATTGTTTGAATGCGAGAGAAATTACGGACTTACATTTGTCTTTTATGTTTCTAATATCTCAAACATACTTTTCCTTTTTTTTTTTTTTGAGTAGTTACAAATCAATGTCCATTTTGTAGTCAAATTTTTTTCAAAAATCAAAATTTTATTTTTGGATCCATTGGTGCTTTTTGTCAATGATTCGTCGAGCTTTGAAGTTTAAGAATTTCGTTCATTGGATATTAATTTTTGTCTAGATCAATATCAATTGTCTCTTAAATGGAAAAAATGCATTTTAATCTGGAGCTCCTCATTTGATCTAAAAATATATCATTAATAATCTAGAGAAGAAGGGTAAACAAGAGCACGTGAACTACAGGTTGGGTGCCATTCTCTTTTAAGTGGTTCTACCAATAATGGAAGGACATCGTATTCGAATCCATGCGGACCCGATATATGTAAAATCTGTATTGGACCAACAGTTAAAATACCGTGACTTGTGAAACAGACTCTATTTACTCCTATAAATGCAGGTGTAAACCAGTCATGGTTACGTCACCGTCTCTAATCTTCAAATAGTACTTCATTCAAATTGTATTGAATGCACCAGAGACTTACCTTCAATTCTTGCTAGACTTACGTAATATGTAGACATATAATCCGGTGTGGTATGCAGATTTTTTTTTAATTAATCGAACAAAAAATATGCCAAAAGCTCGTCCAAAGTTTATTTATAGAGGAGTAAGCTTTAAATCGGCTAAGGCGCTGCTTATCATGCCAGCTCAAGCACTCCTTGTTTCTCAATATTAGATAAGCTGTAAAGCTGTGTATAGACAGAATAGATAAATTGAGAGGGTGCGGCAAAGAGAAAAGCGATTAGATAAGAAGCCGCCTGTTGGAACTCTTCGCTAATCAGCGGGGTGGTTCCTCCTTAAGGTATTAATCACAGTCTCAATTTTTTTTTACTTTATCGTTTTCATTCTCATTAGGCAGTTCTCTTCACAGGCTTCCTTAGAAACCATTAAGCCTAATTTCGGTAAATATATTTAAAATACCTCCGCTAAGTAATGACCGTGCTTTGCCCTGATAATAGGATAACTTATTAATTAAAGAATGGAGGTGAAATTGCGAAACTTTATTTATTTGCTTCAATATCTTTATGTACTTCAAGTAGGGCGGGAAAAACCTCTTACCAACCTACCTGTTCTAGACACAGTGGCTTATTTGTTTTAATCAATGCATTAAAACAATTATTTTATCCAGCTTCATGAATCTTTTAAATAATATCATGACAAGAAGAGCTCAATGAATGCTTAATTTTTCACTGAAATATCATCGCCTTCACGTCTAATATGGGTATGCGACAGATTTGGGATCACCAATTTCGACAAAACGATTTTCGTGGTACTGGTTCGAAAATTAGACAAGTGTTCTTGCCTATGAGCTCTAGAAGTCAAGACAAAAATGAAATAACAAAATAGTTTCAACGATTTTTATGTCTTTTCTTTCTACTTTTCCCCGGCTATGGTTTCATCTAAATTCGTCGTTACAGCAAAAGTTTGAAACTCTTGGAAATCTGTGCACAATCCACTGCTATAACATTTAGATTTAAATAAGGAAGAAAAATCGATGTGGAATACAGAAAATTCCTCAAAACATTTAAATTCCATCATACTTTTTTAATGAATTTTATCCATTAAACAAAATTGTATTAATACATATCTTGAACTTAGAGATGTAAAAAAGAGAAAATTAAAAAAAAAAATCCACAATCGAAAAGTTCAAAGTAAATATTATGGGTAAATGTAAAATTCCAAAATTTTAAAATTAAAATTTAAGAGCTTATTAATAATTTATTTTTCACTATATTTCCAAATGCTTATTGAGGACTCCTTAACAAAAGATGCTTTGCAATGAAAAAAGGGCGACTGTGAACGTGTTGTACACTTACAATTGGTTGTGATGGATGTTGTTGTTTACAACCGTGCACGTTGACCACTTTGATCATTTCCTGTTTGACGTTGTTGCCAGAAGCCACTGTCACTCCTGTTTGAATGCCGTTTCTATTTTATGGTTCCTTCGCATTACTAGCGAATCCTTCCTGTAAGTTCTAAGAGGGAAATTCATAGTATGTGTAAAGCTAAGTCTCTGGAGTCGTATTTTATGAATGCTTATTTCATGGAATACTCGATTGAAACTATGACCTTTTTCTTCCTTAAAATTATAAAATTGTTTTTCCAATAATTTTTTTTTTAACTGTGACGGGTCATGGGGAGATGGTTAGGGGTGTTTTTTTGATTGTGAAAATCTCACTGAAGGCGAGTTCAGAATTATTCCTTTAGTAAATTCTCAGAGTTCAGATAAAATTCCTTTCAGTTCCTCCTTCGCCCCGCCATCAGAAATTTCTATCATTGGGTAAGAATTGTTTCTGTATTACACACATTGTCTAAATTATTGATTCATCTCAGATTGAGAACTTATAATTATTTTATTTATAATAAAGATAAGCGAACAATTTAAAAACCTACTGGTCGGCCGCCTGCCAATTCTCAACCCAGCGTGCCACTTGGGTTGGAAACCCCTGATGTATAACATTATATTTATATCAACGTAATTTATTAATTTCACTCTTTTTTTGCCAGTGTTTTCGACTCATATATTTTCAAATACTCTCGGTATTGTTGAGGTGAAAAGGTAATGCTTATTGATTTATTGACAGATGCGTCAAATAACAGCAAAGTACATTTTCCATTAAGGTTGGCAATGGTATTGGACGGATTTTGTGCCGAAAATAGATTCCCTGAGATGTGTTCATTCCCTGCCCTACATCGATAGAGGACAGAGGACTAGACGAGCACGAAGCTTGGATCAAACAAGTGGCGTGCAGACACTGTTGCTCACTATAGTAATTAGCTCACTAACCTTTGGGCTCTCTAGTCCATCCACCTGTCCACCTGTTGGGCTGTCTTTCTCCTTCAGCTTTAATTACTTGCTCTTTTCTCTTCAATGTTTTTCATTACACTCTGGATATTAACTAATATTATCGAATCTACTTTTTACTATTTGCAAAGGGATCTATCTATACCTCATTACTGATTATTAACACTCTTATCAGATTATACGCGAGGCATTTCTGGAATAGCAAAACTCTGAAAATCATTTTCGTAGCTGAAAAAAATCATGTGAAATTTCTAACAGTTTTCGTGCCGGTAATAGTTTGCATTTTTCCGATTCTTATTATTATAACATTACTATCGCATACAAACTTTAATTAATTACGGTGTACTTTACTTAGAAAAACCAAAAATTTCATATGGATTTTTTTTAACTGTATTGTTTGGATCTTCAGGTTTGATCTTGGAGGTAACTTGCAAATCTCACAATTCAAATGCATGATTATTTAAACATTTCTAAGTTATAAAAACCGTTATATTTCATGAAATCTTGGTTTATATTGGTATTCTTATATTTAAAAAGAATGTCTTTAAAGAATGACAGATAACGTTAATGGTTGAGAATTATGATAGTAGTAATGTTTTTCATTACACTCTGGATATTAACTAATATTATGGAATCTACTTCTTACCATTTGCAAAGGGATCTATCTATATCTCATTACTGATTATTAACACACTTATCAGATTATACGCGAGGCATTTCTGGAATAACAAAACTCTGAAAATCATTTTCGTTCAAAAAATGTGAAATTTTTAACAGTTTTCGTGCATTTTTTCGATTCTTATAATACTATTGCTTAAAAACTGTAATTAATTACGGTTTACTTAGAAAAACCAAAAATTGGATTTGGATTTTTTTTTTAACTGTATTGTTTGGATCTTCAAGGTAACTTGCAAATCCCACAATTAAAATGCATGATTATTTAAACATTTCTAAGTTATATTTCATGAAACCTTGGTTTACATTGGTATTTTTATGTTTAAAAAGAACGTTTTTAAAGGATGATAGATAACGTTAATGGATGACAATTATGATAGTATATATATTGACTGATCTGAGTGGGAATCGAACCCACAACGTCCAGAACCAGATTTCCTTTTGGGGAACCTCGTCCCAGCGATCTTAGTCATCAGATCCACTCTTTATTTATTTTATAATTTTTGCTTATAACACACATTTATTTTTGTTTATGGGTAAACTAATACCACGCAAGACTATAATAATGTTCCATAACACACATTCTTTCCATAACATCAAATTTCAACAAAAAGATGATAGGATCGTCAAGATTTTTGAACTACATAATTTGCTTATATATTAATGCAAATAAGACTGCTAACTTTTATTTAAAAAAATATAAATAAAATGAATACTATCTCTGATGCGGCTACAGCGACTTATATGTTATGGAGTGCGGAGGGTCATAGGACGGGACCAAGTTAGATCTTGGCCGCTTCTTCAGGGACACGTGGACATTCACGTCATATTCACTATTATCCTATTCGGTGTAGGTTTAAGAATGAAGTAACGTCCTGTATATTTTGTGAATGAGTTTATTATTTTTACTCGCAGTAGACACACATTTGTTGTCAGATGTACATATTTGAACACCAAGCACATCAATATTGTAAGCGTTAATATTATATTATATAATATAATGTTAATATTATA
>NW_027115705.1:472116-501565 GCF_000696795.3 Halyomorpha halys | reverse complement strand
CAATATTGTAAGCGTTATTAGGATTATAATATGATATAATTTAAAAGTACTTTACCTGATAAAAGTGTTATCACGACTTGACCAAAATTCACTTTTTGGTGGATTTCCTAACGTAAAATTGATATTTTGTTTTTATATGAGTTAATTGCAGTTTGCATTAAGAAACATTCTCACTTTTTAAATAACATATTTAGGCGCAAAAGCAATCCTTGAAAGAAAACCGCCAGTAAATATAATAAAGATGATTCCATCACTTCTGGAACAAAAGACACTATTATATATTAATATATTTTTACAAAATTTGGTGTGAATTGTTTTTTGGCATATAGGTTTAAAACATTTTTAAATCAACCCCCATTTTACATTTTTTAAAAATTATTTATGATAGTTTTTTCATTATGTCTTGTATTCACAGTTCTGAAGAATAATTTTTAAATGAAAACAAAATTCAAACGTTGAAACGCGGCATTCATATAATATTCCTATACTTATTTTTGTTAAGTTTGCTTGTCATCCTCAGTAGACCTTATTCAAGGTCAATCGTTCAAGGGTAATATTTTCTTTTATAACTTCCTGATCGTGAATTTGATTATGAAGAAATTCGACACTGCCTAAACGGTAGGTCTGTGCAAATCAATTCATTTCACATATTTCCGAAATGTTTTTGAATTTACTAATTAGTGCGCTTTTATTATTTATCAATCATCTGAATCATCAAAATATTGAGCCGCACGCAGACACCACGATGTTTCAACATTCTTGAGACTGGGAGACTATGACAAGATGAAGCGAATCGAGGCTGGGGTCAGATGTTGGCAACGCCAGCGTTGGGCCGATGCCACAAGGCACAACTCCATGCCCCATCTTATTTATTCTGTTTCTTACTACCTATATCTGGCTTCTATTACCCTAAGTTTTCATTTATACTATTTCTACTGTAGTATTTGTTTGGAATTTGATTACTTTCTTTAGCTGAACTTTTGTCTTTATACGTAAGGAATATTTATTGAGAATGTAATCTTGTGTAAAAAACCCGTGCCAATACACCATGGTACCAATTTAAATGAATTAAAGTATACTATATAAGAATTAACAAAAATTGTGTTATCATTCGATTACTCAAATTTATGAGGTATAGGAAGGTCTGCAATCAATAAAAAAAAACGGACATCAAATCAGTTTAAAAATAATTTTTCGTCTTGTATATTAATTTATAAAATATTGTTCTTTTAGTTTTTATCCCATAAAACCGAGTTAGTATCAGGAGAAACACAAAATATAATTTTATAGAACAATTAATAAGAAAGACACTTATATAAAATAGATAAAAACAGATTCCAAACATTACACTAACGTTCAGTAACCTGTTTGGAACTTCGCATTGATAATATATCGATAATTAAAAATACAATAAAATTGGCGATTCATAATTTTCATGAGAATACTTTAGTAGTCTGGTATATGAGTAATTTTACTTTACATAAAGGTCTTCACATACCAACTGTTAACAAAGAGATATGGGCCAATCACAAATGATTCTATGATTGATTACTAGACAACCCATACGCTTACTATACTGTCAATAACGCCCGTTGTTGGCAGAAAGAAGCTGATTTTGAATACTTCGCGTGGATAATCTATAAATCCGGACAAATAAGATTAGGTAAAATTTAAATAATATAACGACAAATATTTACGGAAATATTTTTAAATTCTAATTTAAATAGATATACTCAATTTTTATTAAAAATTAATATCTTGATTCACACCTTACGATCAACGTTATCTTATTATTTTTTAAATATCAGTGAGTGATTATATAATGTTTCTTCATATTATTTGAATTTAATCTACTTTTATTTATCCAGA
This sequence comes from Halyomorpha halys, assembly GCF_000696795.3. Taxonomy (NCBI): domain Eukaryota; kingdom Metazoa; phylum Arthropoda; class Insecta; order Hemiptera; family Pentatomidae; genus Halyomorpha; species Halyomorpha halys. The sequence goes on along the minus strand of NW_027115705.1, from coordinate 499,696 downwards.
TTTATTAAGTGAATGAGATTTAGTTTATACCTCCAGTTAGCAAATCTTTTGATGACACTTAATATAACTATTTTATTATTTATATATTAATAATATGGATAACTGACTTCTGATAAAATTCAGTTGCATTTGATTTTTGCCTTTTGCGTTCAATTAATTAAACACATATAATAAAAATAAATGAAATTTTAGGGAATAAGACTAAACGAAGTTGCACTGACTTGAATTGTTTCTAAATATAGACCATGTCGTAAAGTTGGATAGATGTGCATTGTTTCCATAGAAATGTTCGTCACCAATTCTTGGCTCATTACATCTTCTTTGTTTTTAGAGAACCTTGGTTATTAGGCGCAATCGATTTAGCGCTCATCTTAACTCTAATTCTGAAACAAAAAAAATAAATAAAAATAATTATATAAAACTTACCAAGATGAGTGAAAAATAAATTCCGAAAAATGGTAATATTTATCATTAATCGCTGTTCGATTTTTGAGGTTGAAGAGGTAGTTTCTGGATTTTAAATAAATAATAAATAATATGAGATATAATTTCTGAGCCTTCTATTCTGCTCATATGAATAATTCAGTATAAACTAATTAATGAACAATTACTAATATTTTAGAAGAATAATAATTCTAGAGGGGCGGGGTGGTTGGAGGTAACGTAAGCTAGAAAATGGACGAAATGTATTTTGTTTTTTTAACTTATTGAACATTTTGAAATTTTTATTCGGACTATTTGTAATTTTTTCTTATTTAGTTCCTTAATTCTACTCTGAAAGGTTCTCTTTTTTTTTTTTTTATTCACAAGTTCTACTACGTATCAAGCACTTAATCTATATCGGTCATCTAACTTATGCTTTTCCTCTCTTCCTACTAACTACTTCTTCCGGATAACGAACGATTCACTTTCTAGATAATCGGTTTAGGACCGAAGTGTAAACTTTTCATTGGTTGACAGAAAAAATAATGGAAGCAGCGCAGCGACGTTGTCCTGGACGGAAATATATGATTTGGCATACCACAAAGTTGGGAAATTTGAGAACATATTGAGGCACCGAAAAAAGTAATAAAAGATTTTATCCAAAGAGTTATAAATTGAAAAACCAATACCTTTGAAGTCAAGTAATTGGAATTACATCGATACGATGTTGTGTTTGAATAGAACAGAAAATTGTTGTTAAATGCTAGAATTCGCTGCAGGTATAAGAAAAGTTCAAATTCAAAAGAGGAAAATGTAATTGAGGAATTTTCTACATCAATATACGCACTTTTGAAAATGTTGATCTGCAACACCTACCTGGCATGGAAAAATTTTAATTTTGAAATAAAATGAACAAGTTTTATGTGTAGAATGTGTATAAAAAAAAAAAACTTTCACTTTTAAGAAGTAGGTTATTAAGTTTTTATGGAAAACTCTTCATTGTATAACCTTGTATATTATAATACTGTTAGAAATTCCTGATAACATTTTGATATTGCCTGCACTTTTTCTCTTTGAACGAATTGTAGCAAAGTCCCATGGATAGGAGGTTTTTTTTTTTTTTTCAAAACCTATTTATTTATCTTTAAACAATTATAATTATATACATTTTACTTAACCTAAGAAAATTATATATATACAAATTTACAATTTATCTTTTTTTGCCTGATGGCATTATAAGATGTGGAGGTGTGGAAAACAATCAGGAAAACACAATACTTGTCGGCTGAAGGCGGTTTATACATTTAATGGCTTGGTAGCGAGGGGGCTAACAGAGTGGAGAGGGACCATTCTGGCTGGTGGCGAATGGGAGGTTTGTGTCAGGTCTTACCTTAATAGTTTCGGGGAAGTTTATTTAGAGGGAGGTAAGCTATACTTATAACTTATAGTTATACATATAACTACTTTTGGGTTAATATTTATTGAATCTTATACTCATGAGGTTGTATTATTGCTATATATTATAAAAATAATTAGCCATTCTAAAATGGAACCTGTGGAAGGAAGCGGTTAGAGAGAGCATCCCCCACACCCCGACTTGCAGATAACACTGACGCTCGACTTCCGAGTGGCCTGTTCACCTGTCCCCGCTCTCACAAAAGCCATGTCACCGCGCCTCCTCTTCTATACAGGACCGTCTCTAATTAGTTTATATCCTTTAGTAATTGCTAATGAAGCAGCATCCTGCTCTCCCATAGCCATTTAGTAACATATTCAGAGTTTTATTTATCATTAGGGCCCTAGCCCTACATGAAAATCCTAATTTTCATGTAATAAAAAATACACATTTATTTAATTTATACATTTTTAAAACCAGCTCCTCACTTTAAGGGAAAATACTAGGAAACTAGTGAATTATAAATTTTCAACTTCTTACGGGAATTAAATCAGAAGTAATCAACCGTTCAGTTCCATTGGAGCTATTAATAAGGGATTAACGATTTAGGAAGAGAAAATATTTTTAATAATGAATATGTAGTCTAAAAATTAGTTTACTGGATCATAATTTAGAAGAAAAAAAAATCGATCTTTTACAAAATATAAAATGTTATTAGCAATGAACTGTTATCAAAGATCCAAAGTTACGCATTCATTAGCTATAGGACTAAATAGAGTCAAAATAACAGTTTTGAGGAGATGAAGCAAATAAGAGAAAATCAAACTTTAAAAGATTCATAGGACTGCCAGTTTCTTGGCCCTGAAATATATCAAATAGCCCATACCAAGTATTGCAATATAGTCAAAATATGTTAATATTTGGGAATAGTCTATTTCTTAAAGTAGATAACAATGGTATAAGAATCAACCCATGAGGAACTCCGAATTTTTCTAACGAATCGGTACCTTAGCTTGGATCATTATAAACACTTCATAATCTCATTCCGGTTTCATTAATATTAATTTTTTATAAAAGATAGATTTTTTATAGAGTCAAATAAATTTTAAATATTTTTTTCTGATATATTACGATTATATACAATAAATATTGCAATATATAAGAGTCAGGCAATGTTTGGACTCCATGTTTATTATTGAAAATATTTTCTCTTCTCAAATCGTTTATCCATGTTTGATACAATAGCCCTAATGGAACCGAACGGTTGATTACTCCTGATTTAATTACCGTATGATGTTGATAGCAGCAATTGCTGAACAACCTTCACACTCACATGCATGTCCCGAAACAAATTACCCACGAAATGTCATCACCAACATTATTTCTCCTGATGCACTTAGTTGTAATTGGATGGACGGCCACATTTATACGGTTGGAAAATTCGATATTTGGTCCATTAAAACAATCATATTACTAAAATTATGAAAGCCGATTATACATGGAGCTCTTTACATGTTAAGCAATATTTAGGGATGTGAAGGTAAACCAGAAAAGCAACGAAAATGTTTATTTGAGCCATAGTTATTATAGTTTATTAGAGCCAATAAATTGATCCCATGTCTCGAAAAGTCCTGAATTAAATGTAAAAGTCAGTGAGGGACTAGTAAAGAAACTAAAAATTCACTGCCTGTGTAATATATGATATTTTGTATTTTTTTTTTTTTTTTGCAAAGTCTTAATTGAATAGTTTTTATTTTTTTACAGTTAGTGAAACATTAAAGTAAATGGCTTATAAAGAAATATTGATACCCAATAATAATAATAAAGTTAAAATCCTTTATTTAAATTAATAACACTCGATACAACTGAACTGAGAATGCTACTTAAATTTATAACTATTAAATAATTTAAATAAGGAACTCAGTTTCAGTAAAACTATTTAATTTCAGTAAAACTTTCAAATAAACGTTTATTTTGTTGTGGTTTATTTTGAAATTTGTTGAAAAAAAGATCATGATTTATCAAAAAGTGACAAAATGTTGAATGGTGTTTCCATAAAATTGTATTTTAAATAAAAACTCTTTATTGATATTGATTCTGAACAAGCATAATTATTTTTAATGGTTTTAGAAAATTCTGGTAAGTGAAAAAAAAAAATCAAATATTTATATGTCATTCTGTTTCCTTTTTGGTGGAGAATCGTACCATGAAATCTTTTGTTGGTTTTGAGGTAAATTTTAAATATTTCTAAACATATAAGGAAGAGCCCGTATAAATCGATTAATACGATGTGATAAAATACATTTTTCCCATTTAATACTACGCCTGACCCGTTCAATCCATTGATGGATCAGTAATCCACATGAGTAGCAGAGTGAGTGTACTGGTAGACACTCGAACGATAGGCAAGAAAAACGGTACTCATTGTTCGACTCTATTTATATAGTTTGTATTATTTACTAAATCAATTGGAATGGAAACCACCAAGATTGCTATTGTTGAAAATTCAATTTTCGGTTCTACTTTTGTTTACATCTAATATTCTTGATGTGAACAGATGCGGGAAAAAATACACGAACATAAGTAACAACTTCTGTCACGGGTATTCTGGTTGTTCAAGGTTTCAGGAAATCAAGGCACTTAGACAAATGTTTTATTTACCACGCGAATACGTTGAGTGTTAAGGTCAACAGTATTTAGAAAATCGGGTTTGGTCTGAAAAATTGTGCTTTTCGATTAATTTACTCTGAACTGCTGTGATTAATTGTTTATTGTCATGTAAAGATGGGGACGGTAGTCTTTACACCTCGGAATGAAAACATACTGTATCTTATCTCACTGACTTTTTACGAGAGCTGTTAGAATATTTCCCTACAGATATTTCCCTCCGAATAAAAAAAAAAATGAGTGTTTTTTATGAGCATGTAACGCCCCTCAAAATTACTTAGAAAATCGGTATTCTACAGTTACCTAATTTTAATTAATTAAGCTAATTTTAATTAGCTGAATAATTTCCCTACTTTAAGAAGGTTCATTTAAAAATAATAATAAAATTAAAACCAACTGTATTTATTTATTATTATTATTGTATATGTATTTATTTTATTATTCATTTTATCTAGAAGATAATTTATACTTATGGGTAGAGTAAAAACTGTTAAATATAATTGTGCTATAATGTTAAACAGGTCGACTTAGTGTGCCATCACTTCTGAGGTATCGATGTATTAAATACAACTTTATTAGATGATTTAGTTATTAATTATTTATAAAGTAAATAATAGAAAAGTCTAATCATCGATGGGCTTACCAAAATTGAATGAAATAAAGTTCAAACTAAAACAAAGGCTATGTAACCGATCTAGCCCGAACCCGATATTATTCCTTCCATAATAAACTCCCTAACCACCCAAACCCACTAGTTTCTAACCTTGCTTCCTCTTCCATTTCTGTCAATCCTCCGAGGCGCCTGAAAAGAAGATGGCCTCGTGACCTTATATTGTAAACTGTTTTTAGAGTTCTACTACTGGGTAGTTTCTCTACATCCTGTATCATATCATTATGATCAAATTTACTGGTTGTATTTATTATACAGTTGTAAATATCAATAAATAAAAAAAACAAAGGCAAGTGAGAAGGTAGTAGGGGAGTGGACATAACTTTTCCGGACTGGGGCGAGGGTCCCAAAACGCCTGGTTCAGAAGGTTGTGGTTGTGGGATCGATTCTCACCTCAGCTGGTCAATGTTTATTTCGTGGCGGCCCCGAGAAATGAACATTGACATTCCCACTCTGGGGCTGTATAGGTCCTCTATGGAGGACTTAAGGCAAAAAAAAATTTATAATAGAAAAAAAAAGCTTAAAACAAGGCGATTCTCTATTGTCTATCTTGTGTAATCTAGCTCTAGAATACGTTAGTAAAAATGTGATGTATACAAAAAAGGGTTTAACCTTGATGATAATTTAGTATGATTGGGTGAGAGCAAGGAAACTATAAAACTAAATTTAACTACGTTGATAAATACCAAGAAAATATGTCTGGGAATAAATACGAATAAAAAAATATATATGATTAGCAGTAGAGACAGGAGCAATTTCGGTGATATAGATACAGGAAGAAATACATTTGAACAGGTAGATAGATTTAAGTATTTAAGTATTTAGGTTCTATGCTACCTAGAAAAATCGAAATTGAAAATATAAGCAAGGTTAAAGGAGGGAGGAATGCTTGTTATTTTTCAATTTCAAAATTGCTTAGCTCACGCATTCTGCCCAAAAAAATTAGAAATTAGAATTTAATAATTATTCCTCCCACTTCTTCACGGATGTAAAACGGGGCCTCTTACACTAATGAGAGAACATGGTTTTTAGATTTTTGAAAATAAAGAATTCCGTAAAATATTTGAACCGAAATAGGATGAGTTAACCGGAGATTTTAGATGGCTAGTCATAGCGTTGCGGTGAATAAGTTGTAAGGTGTAACTGAACCGAGGGGTAGATCGTAACGTAGATAGGAGGATTGCATTAAGGCGAATTCAGTAGAATTGTGTTTGGAGGGGCAATAGAATTGAAGAAATATAATCCAAAATGTTCAGGTCATTCATCTTCTTCGTTATTACTAATGGGTTAGGCAAAGTACATAATTAACTATACTTCATTGTAAAGAATATTTTTTTATTTTATGATAAGAATAAATATTATTTTTATTTTTGAATAAATATTTATCAGTCGCTTGAGAATAAAAGGAGCCATATATGAAACATTAAAGTAGCTGATGAAATTTCATAAAATTGGTACTGGACTATTTTCACACTAATCCTCAACTTCCCTCCCTATTTGGGCGATATTGGAGAAACCGTTTTTATAGCAAAGTTTTACTGAGAAAATCACATTTACGCAAGCGTTAGCGAACATTTTCATCAAAATTGGATATTATGCTTAACTCAAAATTGAGTACAGTTAAAAACACAAGGCCAATTTTCTGTCTTGGTGTTTATTAGGTAAATCGTGAGTAAATATTTTCAATTTTGAAGACATAATGTTTTCCCCCCACTTTCTGCAATCCCATATTTCCCCATCCCTCATAGAAAGGAAGCGAAAACTATTTATTAGATAAATCCCTATTATGTTACTCCTTATCCTTATGTGAGGACTTATTATTTTTAAAATTAACAAATAATTTCTAATTCAAAATCGGTATGAGTAATTGAATAAGAGCTCTATAATTCGAACTTGAGTCTTTATTTTCGTATCTATTAATTCTGTTTTAAAAAGTATAGTTCTATTAAAAGATTTTCGATTTACTTGATCATGGATTTATGTTAATATTTTATTTTTTGTTCTAGGTAAGTGACTTTTACTATGCTTTTTCACTCTGTAAGGTAAGCTTTTCAAATAATATTTGATACTATGTAAGCATGTATATAAAATTGTATCTTTGTTTCATGAAATTTGAACTGGAATTGTTTTATATAAATTATAGAATGATGTTAACCTAAATTAGATTAATTAATATTTTTTCCCCGAAGGCCTTCTGCAACATAATGTTTTAAAATTTTCATTTCAAATGTCTGGCCTCCTTTCGAGAATATTAAAATGATAATTCCGAGCTATGTAGGTCAATCAAAACGTGTGCCATAAAACCATCTGGTCATGTTCGTTAACATAATAAAGAGTATTTTTAAATAAATAAATTATAACAGCATAAGGAACGATCTTTAAAAAAATCTTATTTTTATTAGGTTAAGTTGGTTTTATCATAATGAATCATCGAAAAACTGGATATATAAAATCAAGAACAGTATTTTTTTTTTCATCGCATCCGTTTAATATTGCTGTATAAAGTTTCGTTCCTAAGTTTCTTTTCTTCCCTATGAATTATAGAAAAAAAATTGACCCATGATTATGTGGAATGTCCTCGGAAGTAATTTTATTATGAAGACTGTTATTTTTATTTTTTTTTTTTTTTGCTGTGTTACTATTAGTGAGTATTTTAATTTTCTTAAAAAAAATAAATAAAAAAATACAATACATTTCCATTGTCTCACTAAATGTCATTCTGGATTATTTTTTAAAACATAATTTTCCCGTTGTCATCCTATATTATACAGAACATTTTTTTCTAAACTAATGTAAAATTTTAGAAATTTATGAGTACGGTGGTGGGATTAGTTTATAATTGGAATTAACATCATGATTTTTGAGGATGATATTCTTCATTTTAATTTTAGTATTTATTTTTAATTAGTCCTAACGCATTGTATGAAGACGAATTGGCTCAAAATATCATTTTTATGGTTATAGCTGTTCTTTAATTGTAATATTAAATGTAATATTCAATTGTAACGGAATATTCACTGAATTGATATTTTAGCAATATCATTTGATAAAAAGCCACATTAATTTCATCTTGTAATTTTTTCCCTTTATTATGATTGAAATAATCAGTATTTGGAAAGCAATTTGGTTCAGCTTTATTTGTATAAATTTTTAAGAAAGGTGGTTTATTGTCAAAACTGGGGTCTGTACCGTTTGTTATATAAGGATTCGAAGTACCTCTTGTTTATTATATATTGAATCTAAAAACATTAATGGATTTTTGATTTTAAATGTGTGTACCATCCATTTACCATCCGTGCCAAGAATATGGAAAATATTAATTTATGACTAAAAATGTTAATTTAACTAATAATAGTTGAAGCTAAACCTATATATTTACCATTTTTTTAAAAAGGTAATGGATGAATTTAAATGATTTTTTTTAAATTAGTAAATAATTTTTTTATTAAGCTCTGTCATAGCTTAGAGCCCTAGAGGTCGGGCCTACTAAGTAAAATAACAAAAAACATTTCATTAAATATATATAAAAAAAATAAAACTAAATAATTAGTTAACTAAAATATTACTAAAAAATAAAATAAAGAAAAACAAAATGCTAGGTGTTTTTTTTTTTTAAAGGTACTATTTCAAACATAACTGACTATAAATACAATCATAAATTTGGGTTGAAGTTAAGATAGATAGAAAATATTAAAAAAACAAAAAAAATTAAAATGTCTATAAATTACGGATAATCAAAATATTTTCCAACTTATAATACTATTGTTAAATAGTTTTCCTTTTTTAAAGAAAATTCATATAAAAAGATTAACACATTAGTCATTTATTTTGATGAAATTCATGAAGTGAACTGTATAGTTAGTTACGAATTAGCCAACACTGAAATTAACCTTTGAACCTCCCTTACCATTTGACTATACACTGAATAAAAAAAAAACTTGCTCTTATTTATTATCTTACCATGCTATATCTCAATAAAAGAAGAAAAAAAATAGCGCTATAATGTTTAGTTCAAAAAGTCGCATTAAATATTGGACGTGCCGTGTGCCAATTTATACGAGCCGTCACGATAGAGGGTTGTAACCTAAATGCGAAGGTAGTGGATCCGACCCGGGTTGACCCGAACGAGTGACCCCCACCCGCGCTCCGGCACCCAGTCCTAAGGGAGACGCCGATCTGATCAGGACACATGGTCTCGGCAGGAATGGCCGGCAGCCCCGGCCCCGTAGCCACCCTCGCAAAGAAGTTGAGGGCTTTCTGCAGTGCAGAGAAAGGTAGGGCTCTTTGCTATCTATCTCAGGATATCGCACTTCTGGGTGTGTGTCTGGATCACTGCACTAAGAACTTGATGTGTATTAATACAATAAAAGATTTTCAATTAAAAGTGTTTTGTTGTTCAGTATAAATTGGGTTAGTCTTCACTTAGTTTATCCAGTGCATCAGGATTATCATAATTCATCCGCATCAACGATTTGCAATGAACTCAATTTGCCGTGTTTACGTGACTGACCATCTATTTAGTGGGGGGACAATATTCTGTGATGTGAACTTTTTTGCTGTTTAAGCATGTTTTGGAATAGCAGACTAGAGCACATTCTCTAATATTTTTTTATCTTCATTAAAAATAAAATGCTCCATTGTATTTTATAAAGTAACAGTATTATTTGTTTATTATTATCTTAAGTAGCTATTGAATTTCATCTTAAATAGTCCATGACCAAAATAATTCCAATGTTTTGTTTCTGCGTTCCTTACGACTATTTTAATATCGTAACTGATTAAGAAATTTTTTTTATTTTATTTTTTATTATTTTCCGCAGAGAATGAAATTCAGTATCCGCCCAAAAAAGGTAATTTCCTTTTTTTTTAATTAAGTTTTGTTAAGTCAACCCGGTCTTAAAAACATTGTTTTAAAAAAAAAATACGTTTAAAAATAAAAATTGTTTAATCTTCTTCCTCCTAGCGTTCATATTAAATGGGATGAAAATTTCTTAATCTGTGTCATTTTTTTTTATTCTCTTTCTAGAAAAAGCATTGTTATTAAATAATCTATACGTATATTTTGAAAACAGTTTTAGTATTTTAGATTTTTTCGGATAAATGTCCCGTTAATGATCAAAATGACGCCAATACCACTAGGGAAAATAATAAAAAAAATAGAAAAAAGAGTCGTAAAGTGAACAAAAAAGAATTAATACAACTAAAGGCCATAAAAGTATATTCTTGGAGACGGGTTTTTTACTTACCACAAATTTATTATGTTTCCTGTGGAAATCCCAACGAATTTGAAAAATAAAAGGAATGAGTCGGGTATTTAATATCGGCTAATCACACAATTAGGATAAATATAGGCATTTTGCTTTTCAAGGTTCTAACTTGTCATCGCTCAAAGCTGGGAATATTATTCTTTATATCCTTACATCCTTGGAGTGTCCTTACCAATTATCTTGGTTTAGGTTTTTCTTTGACAGAATGCAATCCAGTAGCCTGTAATTTGGATTTTTTTTTCCAAAGCCTCTATTTAAAATTCTATTGTAGTAAGTTTGGATTTTAAAATCCTTACCAAAAGAAATATTTATTCGAATCCCATATCAATGATAGATTTTGTGAGAAAGGATTTAAATTTACTTACAACAGGTTATTTAGCATAGAGATAAAGTTGGTATATTCCACTCAATATTTAATTTTTTTTTTCTATTCTAAATGTCCTGAAATCATTCTTGAATCTTAGTTTCCAATGACACGATTTATTTTTCATCTGTTTAATTGTTTTCCACAAAAAAATATAAAAATACTCTGTTCATAAAAAAGGTCAACAAAAAATAATATTTTTAGGGTGTTAACGATTAAATTTCGACTTCATACATCAAATAATAATAAAAATCTTCATTTATGACCTATAAAGATAATTGATACTAAGTTCTCCTGAAAGAATAAGACAAGATTCTTCTTTTAAGTCGATAAAATTTTCTATAACTGTAAACCAAATTGAGCCAGTTTTAAATAATCTATCACTAAAATTTGAAAAAAAAATTGTAATTGTTTCTTATTTTGTGAAATACCTTCTTTAATACCTTAAATATTTCTTATAGCCAATTGACAATAGTCTAAACACAGCTGAGTATATTTCAATTTAATTAACTTTCTTGATTAACTTTATTTTATTTACGAAGATGGTTTGGGGTGCGGTCAGAGAATAACAAAAATAAGTTTAAAAAAGAATTTAATAGTGACAACGGGCTAAGAACAACTAACAAGATAGCAAACAATGAATAAAACAATACACAGAAAAATTAAAGTAAATAATTGTACAAAATGGAAATTATTAAAAATAAAGTAACGATAGAAGTGGAAAATAAAACGTATATATAGGTAATTAAATATGTAAGTAAAATAATATAATTAAGAAAGTACAAATTTAAAAGTATGTAATGCTAAGAAACAAAGAAATATGAATATTTTAATTTAATGATAATTTAAAAATTAAGTTATTGATAAAAGCAATGAGAAAGAAAATATATGTATCTAATGAAGTTTTTAAGTAAAATACTAGCATAAAGAAACAATATGGTTTTCATTAAAATGGTAGCCAGTCAATCATCAATCGTCTAAACATTGAAAAGTAGATTTTGAGAATAAGTAAAAAAAAAAAAAAAAAAAAAAGAATCTTCAAAAACTAGTCATTAATCATACTCATAGTCATTAACGAGAGTTAGTTTGTCTCCTACTTTCCCAGATTAGCGGTTTAAGTTGAGGTGTAGAGGTGCAAAAAAAGGAAAGAAGGTTCTAGATCTTGGCGCCAAAATTATGTGTCACTTGATTAAATATCTCGAAAGGTTCACGAGAGGCGTCTGTGCCAAAATATAAACATCCGCTTCTGCTTTACCCTCTCTATTTATTTTCAAATATTGCATTTTTCTATTTACCTCTTTTTTTTTTCTTGAATAGTTTAAATATAGTAATCAGGAAAAAAAAAACTCATGGTCACAAAATTTTAAAGCGTTTTAGTATCTATTATTGGTAGAGGAAAAAACTAAACAAAAAAAGAATAATTTTCATACATGTTTTGATATGTAAATCTAAGATATCATTTTTCGTGGTTGACTACTCATGCGATTTTGAAAAAAAAAACCTTTTTTTTTTGTGCTGTCATATGAAATTTCAGCTTGAATTCTTCTAGCTGTCCTTGCTAGTAGTATTTTTTTCTTTCTAATTACTAAAAAAAAAACATAATTCATGTTTAAAACATTTTATAAAGATTTTGTTACCACTCTTTATTCAAATAAAATTCTTGAATCAAAAGTAAATATTGTAACTAACAAATTATTGGCTTGTTATGTAGATAATTTCCAAATGCTGGTCTGTAACGACTTTTTATTTAAGGGAGGATTTGACTTCATTACAAATGTGTGTATAACCTTTCGTTCTTTTCTTTTTTCCGTTTTAAAATGATTGTAGAGTTATAGAGAAATTAAACTCAATTAGTTAATTAACTCGTTTAGGCAAAGTCTAAAGCAGTTACTTGATGATTCACTGACGTTTCTGTTCTCATTCATTTGACACATAAAGTGAAGCAAGAGCTATTTAGTCATTTATTGTTCACTTCTTTGTTTCGAAACTAATTGTATTTACAACCTTTGTTATGTAACATTTTTTCTTCTTTGCTATTTAGGGTACTTGAACTAGACGATAAAATTTCTGAATATAGTCGGGTTTAAAATTTTTAATATATTTCTTTTGCAGTTACCTTAAATTCTAAGATTGCCTTGCGTTTATTGAGTATTGATTTTTATGAAAAATACTTAGTTGAAGTGCTTAGTTGCATGGTTCAAGATGGAGGACGAAATGCTTAGTTCTATACTTCGTAAGCCAGAGATGGTGATTGGGCTTTGGAGCGGAGGGATGCTTCCAAATATGGAGCTAGCATCCCGAGGGTCAGAGGTGTAATATATTCAATGAGCTCTGCCAAGGGCGCCCTGTCTGCCAACTATACATCACTCGCTGGAAGGTCTGCTGTCTCCAGTCTTTGGCTGGAAGGCGGGTATCATCTACTCAGAGCTCTAATACCGAAGGGCCAGTTAGCGATCACCGCCCTTAATCTAATGTATTTTGGTTTACACAAGCTTAAAAGTGAAATTAAAACATCATATTTTCTTCTGTTGTAAAATTTTTCTAATTGCGTTGTAATTTGTTCGAATATTCTCGTGTAGTTTTATATTTGTTTAAGGTGCACAATATTGTAAAGAATCAGGCTCATAAAAAAACATACTAAAATCCTGAAGATGCTACGGTGGTAGATTCCAGGTTCCTATAAGTAATTCGCGCATATTTGTTATCTTTTTATCAATCAGAATGTAAATAAATTGCTCTGGAATCTTTAATTGATACTATTGTTTAACCTTACGGCTTCTCCTAATACGTGAAACTTTTCCCCCGAAACGAAAGGCTTTTTTGATACATTAAATCATACCTAGGATTTTGTTTTTCAAGCAATTTTTCGCTTAGAGTGAAGCAGTTATTCACACTTCACAAAAAAGTTACATTTTAATAATATCAAAAAACTTTTTTTTTTTTTTATAAATTACATTTATTTAAATGTTTTTGTGTATATGTTTTACTTAGACTTTTATTTTGGGGGATTTATTAAAAATGTTTCCAATATAAAAAACTTTGTTTTTCCATTATTTTTACTACCGTACATAACTGCGTCAAATACTCAGGTAGAATCTATAGCCCTATAGATATAGTAGAACTATAGAATCTATAGCCCTGAAGAAGACCTGAAACTAAGGTCGAAACGTCGGCATAAAATAAATAAATATTGTTTTGTTTATTTATGTTGTTCTTTGCTGACCGCACCCCCCGACAAACTTCTCCATATGATTATTCTGAATCCGAGAGTTTGTTCGAAACAATGATAGCACTTTTCCCAAATGTATATTCCATTGCCAATAAAGAATTCAGTGTGCCAGTGAGATCAAAACGTAAAAAAAAAAAATATTAATTTTTCATTCCGAACTCCATATTTTAAAAACTACCTAGAACTCTAGAAAACCTAATAACACATCATTTTAAGTAGAGTACGTTTGCTAGATAGATTTAAATTTTTTATTAGGGGCTCTTGTAATATCATGACTGCCCGGCTAGTATTGATAGATTATTATCAACTATATTTTGAATTAATACAGATAATCTTGCAAATTGGCATTTTATAATTGTTATTAAGATTAAACTAAAGTGTTAAATAAAATGCACTAATAATATTGCTTTTTTTATTAGCCTTTTTCGCTCACGTTAAAATTCACACTTTTAAACATTTAAGGAAGAAATTTGGTTCAGCGCCAATCTGTCTGCCTTCAGTCAATTTATTTATCGGGCATAATCATTTAATTTATTAATTAATGTTATTTTTCAGTTTCTTTAGAAATTTGATATTACTATGCTTAATATACTTGTTTACTGATTTTATAAATCATTAAAAAAAATATATTATCGCTTCTTAAAAATGAGTATTACATTGTTCGATTCATAACATCTGTTGGTTGCTTAATCTAAGAGTAAATTCATGGTGTAGCCTGCTTTGTATATTGTAACTTCTCTGAAAGATTAAACTGAATTGTCTGGATACAGTCTCTAATAAACATATAAAATTAATCTCATTATTTATTCTGTGGTTAAGGGTCTAAACATTTTTTATAATTCTATCTATCATCATCAACACTTCATATCTCCCTCATTTCTATCGTCTGGACAAGAAACAATGAGTCCGTTTTGCAAAGGAATGTCACGTAAATAGCTAGGCTACTAAATAAATATGACTAAATATATCATAAAATGTTATAATTAGGACGAATCCCTTAAAAGAAGAATGCCAGGCATCAATCAATGAAGATAGGCTAGATAATGGACAGGATGTCCGAAACGTAGTCCGAAAAATCGGAATAAAGGATATAAGAAATATTAAGGTATATTTTTATTTGTAAATAAAATAAATAAGTACATATAGATATTAAATTTATTTCAGTTGAATAAAATGCTGGAGTATTTTAAAATAATTGGATTGCATGGCTCTCGAATAATATTCAACCATCAATCTTGACTCGAGTCGAGTTGAATCAATTGGTTAATTGGACCTCATTGCATGATGTAAACCAGGCGGCTGGTGGGTCTACTAAATCTGTGGCAATGGTTCCGATTGGTGATGCATCGTTTCTCCTTCCTCTATAATTATTATTAATTAACTAACCATTTAGTAATAATTATCATAGTTAAACGTTTATTTCCAATTTCATTTATGCCTTATATAAAAAATTGCTATCCTTGATTTTGTGGGAAATACTATGATACGTTGTTCCCTAGTACAAATTCACATTTTAAAGATATTATAATTATGAGAGATCGTTGACCGTGGATGACGTACGAGGTGAAGATGGTTGGGGGTGCGGTCAAATTCAGAAGGGATGATGGAGGGCATTTTGAGGAGTTGTAAATAAAATTTGTAATTATCGTTAATGAAATAATAAAAATAATTAATTCTATGTATTTAGATAAAAACTAAGACAATACATACTGCAATACAATACATTTGATGGCATGCAATCCCGTGTGGTCTTTCTGTCAGGCAATAACCTTTGTGATGTATTGTGTACTTATTTAGCCTTTATGCAACCGTGACCTTTGCTAAAACGATATTTATCAACATATTAAAACATTATTCACCTACAAGGTTTTATGTATGTATTTATGATAATTGTATTTGTACAATTTAAATTATTTACGAATACACTTTTTTTGTAACTAAATCCGTCTTGAATTTTTTATACTCATTTAACTGATTTAGGTAATTCATATTTGTGAGTGGTTTTAGTGTACTACTTATTATTATTTTTTTTTATTAAGTATATCAATAAATAATAATTTCCTTTTATCAGGTCTATGTATCTCGATATCTCTTAATATATAATTTTTATGGTTGTTTTAGTATTATTTTTATAGTTGTTTACCACGTTATCAATTGTGGAATTCGTTCACGTTAAAATATGGTATTTGCTTTACGTCAGAATTTTATTCTTCTTAGTACCCATTGTTTTAACGTGCTCTTGCCGCTCTGTTTATTTGTAAATAAAATAAATAAGTACATATAGATATTAAATTTATTTCAGTTGAATAAAATGCTGGAGTATTTTAAAATAATTGGATTGCATGGCTCTCGAATAATATTCAACCATCAATCTTGACTCGAGTCGAGTTGAATCAATTGGTTAATTGGACCTCATTGCATGATGTAAACCAGGCGGCTGGTGGGTCTACTAAATCTGTGGCAATGGTTCCGATTGGTGATGCATCGATGAGCTTGGATTTTCATGTAGTAGAAAAAGAAATCAACCTAAAATTCTAAAACTTCAAAAATTTTGAATTATCTGATTTTTAAACTGAGGAATGAAAGAACTTAAATAAGCTATAAAAGCCATATTAAATTAATTATGCAATAATATTATGTTGTTTTTTTTCTATTCCATTTTACAATAATACAACAATCATTTTCTGTGAGAGAGAGCAGATAAAATAAAAAATTAATTATGTAGGTAATTATTACTTATACTAAAATTGTAAATTTGTTAACATTTTCAATAAAAATAAAACATCGTTTTTAAATGACTTTCTAAAGATATATATTCAATTTATATTTCAACTTTTTTAATAAGTCTATAGTAAATATAGTACTTACGTGATGTAAAAGGAAAATATAAAAGAAGTTTTCTATGAACTGCAAAACTTAAAAGTTAATTAAACTTAAAAGTGCAAATTTTATAGTTCTGATTAAAAAAAGAAACATTGATTGTATTCTGTCATTTCGTATTGATCAACTTTCTTGAATCTTGAATTATCTGATTTAATAAAAATGGAATGAAAGGATTTAATTATGTTATAAAAGCGATATAAATTTAATTATACAGTAATATTTTTTTATCTTATGTTGTAATAATACAACAATCATTTTCTGTAAGAGAGGGTAGCTAAAAAAAAAAGCATTTTGAATAAAAAAAGGTATTTATTTTTTTTTATAGGTAATTATTTTTTTAAATAACATTCTAAACCCAGTAGGAACTTAGATTACAAATTCAATGTATATTTCATTTTTTTTAAAAATAAATTTGTAGTTAATATAGTACTTATGTTAGGTAATAGGAATGTACTAAAGTTTTCTATTATCAAACTCATTCTGGGTAAAAAGGAAAATCTAATATTGATTGAATTCTGTCATTTCTTATTGATTAATTTCCTTTTGTTCTTCATACATAACTTACTTATGTAGTGTATAATTTTTAAGCGTTAATTAAATTTGTTTAAGTTCTGAAAACTGAAACTAAACAGTTTTCATTTCTTTGTGAAATCATAAATTCTCTGAAATTATCAAATTAACACATACAACTTGACCATCATTATGAAAAAAAAATTATTTTGTTTTGCTACAGGTTATAAAAAGAATGAATTGCATACTATCCTTAGGTTTTATGTTTTATTATCCGACAGTTATTACATAAATGACACCAAGTTTTATAAATACCTGGTATCAATTATTATTATTCTTTAACTTAGTCCTATCGTTCTCTATACTACGATTACAAGTAAATGTATTTTAAATATTATTTTAATTATTTTCTTGTTTCAATTTAGTGTTGTTTTAATAATATCAACGTAATAAAAAAAAACTAGAGTTGAACATCTGTACGGAAGATACAGCGCATATCAAAAGTTATTAAACATTGTGTTTTTAGCTTTTGCAAGTGACAAACTCATGCAAAAAAACGCAGCGTGCATAGCCATACATCAAAATAAAGATATTTCCTCACTGTGCGCTTTGTCGCATGCGTGTTTGCTTTGACACTTTATTGAGGGGTAAATATGTTAATTCCTTGTTTTCCTTCCAACCGTGCGTCACGAGAATCCAAGCTTTTTTTTTTATAGTTAATATTCGCGGACTCATAACCGTAAACTTTCAATATTTATAAATGTAAATCAAACTCGAGTAATAGAGATTTTTTCTCATTAAATAAATAGTATGGCCTGTATCAGTGATTAATAGTGTTCCGTAGACCGCGTGATTCAAATTTTCTCAAGGAAGACAAGGAATAGTCTTGTTGTTTACATTGTAGATGACAAGAGTGCATAAAGTGGATGAAGGTCGTTTTGTTGAGTGGTAATGTTTTTGAGCGGCGGAGTCATGCAGACTATTAAGTGCTCCTTGGAACAAGACAGTATCAGTTTGCATCTCATTTGTAGCAATTCCTTTGCGCCTTTGTATAAATTAACCCAGATTGTTTGAGGGCTTAGCATTTTCAACGGCGCCTACTGGTCGAGACTTAGATTTGAGATTTACATGCTACGCTTTACTTCTATTTTCGGTGTAAGGTCGTACATGTCTTCGTAATTTTCTTTTCCTTTTTTCGAAAGCTTATAACTTAGCACTAGTAGGATTTCTCGAGAGGTATTATGTTTCCAGTTGGGGCCAGGAACTTGTTGACGTCTGAGGAATAAGATAAGACAAAAGATCAAAGGATCTAGTTAAATCATTCTTTCCCTTATTCGTTAGAAATACTTTCTTAGCAATATCACGGGGTTTCGAAATTAACAAAAAATTAACAGTTTTCTATCAGTAGCGCTAAAGCTATAAACTGCTTCAATAATGAATTTATGTTACTGTTTAAATTCTAAATTAATAACCTGCAATCTTCTTCCTAATAAATTGTTTAAAAATAACTCAGTAAAAACAATTACCCAAAGCGTAGATAGGAGGATTCTATGTGATTCAAACTTGTTTATTTATAATGTTTAGACTATTAAAAATACTTTTTCCTTATATTTTTTGCATCTTTCTAGACCTCTTACTATGTTTCTACAACTTAGTACTTAGAATGTGTAATATATATGATTATAATATTTTCACTATGCATATATAATAATCTATTGGTTCTTATAATAAAGTATGTTATAAAAGATATTTATAAAAGTATTCATATATTTGGTTATTATATTTTTTTCCAATAGTCATGGAACTGACTTTTTTAGCTTTAATTAAATAAGTTTGCCAACCACTAGCCTAGATTAATAGTCCTGATTTTCTAAAAGGATTATGTGCTCTTAATTAAAGTAATATAATCTGCCAAGTGTTTTAAAAATAATTATGAATATTTAATTTTAAACATGCATTACCTAAAATCATTCTTTTCGAGCTATTAATTTTTAATGGGTTATTTCCGAATTAAAATGAGACATGTCCCTATTTTTAGTGCATATTTCATGAATAACATAGGAAATAAAAATTAAAAACAATAGTTTCTTGAAGACAACTGATTGAAACATTTGAAAATATTCGATTCTTTAAAGCTTTTTTATTTTATTGTGATACAATTACAAAATAAAAAGGAGAAAAAATAAATATTTGATTATTAATTAGGCTTTAGTTGGTTTAAATTAAAATAATCTCCATGTCAAATGTTTAATTAGTTCCAAATTAAACATACACATTACTGTTTAATATAATAATTACACCTTACAACTAATTATAGAATTGGTAACATTCTAAAAACCTGTCTTTAACGTGGTATAAGAAACAGGTTTCCAAAATTAATTATAGCCTAATATAACAGGAACAGCCTCTGAGTTGATATAAATCAAACAACCGTTACTAATATTTTGTCATTATAACAGGTTTATTTTAAATGTGTTAATGACATGCTTTCAACACGTTTCCTCAATTATATCTCTAAATTTAGTACAAATTAGTTCAACTTATAAAACCTTTTTATAGACTATATGGAGATATCTTTGAATTATTATTATTGAAGCATCTAACAAATTAGGATTTAATTATGATTTTTTTTTTATAATAACAATTCAATTTATTCGTCTAGTTTTTTTGTTCAATACACCGGTGATCCTTGGGCACCAATTAATAATAAATATAAAAGTATCTTATTTCAACTAAAAATATTTTTATAACAATATATTTAGCGAAATATAATACTATTGAAACAACCATGTAAAGCCAATCAGGGCCGATCTGGTAATAAGAAATGAATAATGAAAAAAAAAATACAAACAACAAAATTTGATTTGTACACCATCGTAAATATTGAAACTTAGGTTCATAACCCAGACACCAATGTTCCCATTTACGCTTTGGACGAAACTCATGTTCAGTCCTTAATGGAGTTTTCTGCTTGCATGTGGGCAATCGAGTAGTATCAGCGATATGTAGTCCTAAATCCAATTGTTGACTTATCTTCCTTCCCATCAAAACTCTACGCGCGCAATACGTTCGAATACATTACATTTTAATATGAAATTTATTTCTGTTTCAATATTTTGTAATCTCTCGAAATTATGTAAGCTTTACACCTTATGAAAAAAAATTATAGAAGTAAGATAGTCCGGGTGCCGTAAAAATAACTACAAAAGTAATTAAACTATTTATTATGGAGCCAATATTTATAGCGCCGCCGTTAGCTCTGTTGTTGGGTCTTACCATTCGGAGATTTATTGAGGGTGCCGGTTCGAATCCGGCCTGAGGCGTTGTCTTTTTTCATTTATTGGCGGTCCTACTGTATGAAAATTTTCGACTACCAACCAAATATGGTGAATATAAAGGTGATACAAAAAATTTAAACCTGGCTCTATGGAAAATTCCAATATCATCAAAATATATTTCGCCCCACTTTGTATGACTTCAAGAGTGCTAAAAAAGATACAAAGAACTTAAATAATGTAACAAAGTCAATGAATAGATGCCGTGAAATAAAAGTAAACTAAGGTATGGCTAAAAACGATTTAAAATATGTGAAAATTTAAATAAAAATGAAAACATTGGATTAAAGAAAATAAAAATAAGATGTACTCCCATTGGAGTCTTATATTGCCTAACCATGGTTGGAGGGGAGTTGAAGATTTTAATTTTGTGGGACAGCCACTCAATGTAAAAAGTCAACGCCCTAGGTCGGATTCGAACCGGCACCACCAATAGACATCAAATAGGTAAGACTGTCTTAACCACTCAGCTACGGGCGGCCCCTTACACTGATACCATTATATTCCATAAATTACTTTCGCTTGCCTTCGTTTATTTTCTTTTGCACATCTATATCTCGAAAGCGGAAGGAATAAATACTAAAATGTTTCAGTACTGATTACATCCACTGCATTCGCTTAACTATACACAAAAGTAGTTTTCTTAAGACACTATATTTCAAATACGGCTCCTCCCGTAGATCCTTTTTAAACGGCATATCAAACTTGTTAAAAAGTAAAATAAAAGTTAATTCTGACACAATACCATTTTCCCCATCCATATCCTTCATATTCTCCTTTCTTCAGACTCCTATTCAAATGCAGTAAAAGCGATTGAATTCACCAATTACACATCCACAGGGCTTTTTTTTTATTGTTGTTTTTTTTTAAATTGATAGATTTATTTATTGATAGATATTACGATCTGCCACACAGTTGTGGGCACTAGGTAATAGTGATGAATGATCTCATACACACTAAAATAAAAATAAATAAAATAAAACTCTCTTTAATTTCTCGCTCTTCCCACAGAGCTTAGAAATAAAAAAAAAAATTATTCTTAAACCTTTAAATATAGGTAATTATGTTCAAACCTAACTGGTAGAAATGTTTAGGAAGCAGATTCTTCAAAGACAACATTTGGAAGAATCCGAGTTTAAACCTTTTCATGCCTGGAGGATTTGGTAGCCTTTTATATTTGAAGCTTCCCCTGTATAATGTTCTGAAATTCTGGACAGGGGTTATGGATTCTGGGTATACAGCGGCTTTCCTTTAACTTTGGTTGGTCCATATAAATATTTAAAACACCGGACACGGTCATGTATATAAATACAAATCTCTCTGTTTAATACCGAAGGACCGCAACTTTATGGGGTCGGAGAAGAATCGATCAGTACGAAAATAGCTACCTCTCGGAATGAAATACATAAACGGGCGATCAAAGGGGAATCTGGGTGAAGGGCGAGTATCGGCATTCCTCAACAAGCAAAAACCAGGCCCGGTAAAGACTGGGGATGTCTTAAAAGGAGTGAGGTAGGGCTAAAAATTTGATGACTTCATCCAATCCAAGCTTAAGAGGGTTTGAATGAATTGTAACCGACAGTTCGGGTCTGTGAGCAACGGTTTATATGCCACTTAAATCTACAGATTTACTTCTTTCAATTAAGATGAAGATGTCAAGTCACTTACCCAAAATTGGGATATAACGAAGGGCGCCAAAAAAAAAAAAAAAAATGACAGTATTTCTTTCGTTTCCCGATGTTCGAGGGCAAATCATGATCCGTTCATGGCAACGAAAATAAATTTTATTTCCTAGAAGCTTTTCGAAAGGCGCCAAAATTAAAATTAAATTAAAGTAAAGTTCTCGATATTAATGTTTGTTAGGATTCGATGTTCCTCTCAGTTCACGTATAATTCTGAGCAAAGGTTCTAATGGTGGTATATCATTTCTTATTGAAATTTCAGTTTCAATAATATTTTTTTACGAATTACACGGAGAAAATATTTAATAAATTTACTGTTTAGTATTTTTTTCTTTATTTATTACATTGGTGCTTATGAAATGTCGGATTTTTTAAAGTGCTTATATATTTTTTAACAAGCTGTTTATTTAAGCAAATTATGTTTTTCCCCCGGGACTATAAAGCATAAATGCCTTTCTTAAAAAAATTCTGATCTTTAGAATCAATAAATTTTCATATCGAATATAATATCTTATATAATATCGAATTTTTCATGCTGTCTTTATTTTTATACTATATAGCCCGTAAAAACAGATCCAAATGTTTAAAACAATGAAATTCAGTTGGGGAGAGATCCAGTGAATAGGCTGGCTGCTGCAAAACTTCATATTTCAATTGATTTAATTTCGCAGTTGTTCTGTGCGATCTATGCGGCCGTTTTGGGTCCTTTGTAGTGAAAAATGTCAGGAATTTCAAGCCAATGCTGCACTTTTAGATCTTTAATAGTATTCTCCCTAAACGCCTAGTTTATATTGCATGCTGCTTTTGCGGCATTATTACTAAGTTCATACTAATCCCAAAAAAAAAAAAAAAAATACGCCAATATCAGTGGTATTCACATCGGTACAAAATTCAAAACAAATAACAAAAAGGAATACTTATGAGAAAATCACCTTTGTTGTATGACTATAAACGAGATTATCCCAAAAACTAAATCATAACGAAAACAGGAAGATAAATATTTGCATGTAAAAAAAAAAAAAAAAAAAAATGACATTTCATTTACTCCAACCTAATGTAAAATACAAATTATTCAGAAGACTCTTGAGGTTTATTAATTTGAAATATTATTTTCACCCTATTGTTTTTATGTAATTTTGTTCTATAACATTGTTTCGGTTACATCACCTATTGAGAATCATTGTGGCGACACAGCTAAAAATCTATTTTCGAGTTGAACAACCAAATTGCATTATACTCCTCTTTCACGTGTACAAGTAGTTTATTTCATCAACTTGGCTGGAGAGTGCAATCAACGCCATGAAAGAGGAAACAAAATTAGCGCTTTTTGAACTTTGAGAGTGGTGCATATCAGTTTTGATCAAGCATTTAGTAATTCAATTTTAAGTCTGGTAAAGTAACCTGTTGTAGGAATGGTATAGAAATATGCGGCGCACTCCCCCCCCCCTCTCCCAGTGCTCGGGCTGGTATTATTAATGATTAGAGAATTACTTGAGGATTGATGGAGGTGCCACATCGCGATCCGGTTACATAGCCTTTATATTGCCCCTCAGTGTGTACTAAACATATGTCAGCTCTAGTCGAAGCCTTTACAATTTTAATTTGTTTGTCTACATAAAGGGTAAGCTAAAAAATAATTCAATTAATTTTTTTCCAAAAACCTCTTTAAAAATTAAATTAAGACTTTGGATTTATCTATATGGCATTATACGCGTCTATGTTTTGAATTAAAAATAATTAATAAAAATTGTTGTAAAAGTAAAAACAATTAGAGGAGAATGTTGTACCATGATCATTATAAGTATGTACTTCAGCTTAAACTTCTTTTTTCTGACAGGTCTTATTTATGCGATATAACTATAGGTATGCTTAAATATATAAGTTAAAGATATCTAAATGTAACCTGGAGAATGGTTGTTGGTGTGCTATTGTTTTCAGTGAAATAGAAATTAATTTTTTACCACCAAAAGTAACAACTTTCGATTTTTGCTGTTTAATTTCTTTTTTTAATTGACGGATGTTTTGTATCTTTAATAACGTTCTAGCCAAACCATTGTTCATTGATGTGTAATTTTTTTTTTCCATTTTAAATATGATCTGGAATTTTTAGGTGGTTCTATTTAGAACCAACGCCATGTACCGCTGATCTATGACCATGAGCAAATGAGTATAAATAAAACGAAAGAATCAATAAATGTTGAAAAAGAAACATTTGAAAACGTAGAATATGTTGTGATTTTAAATTAGAAAAAGGAATTAAACTTCTGTACACTTGTAGATCGGAAAAAATAATTTCCAAAACTCATTATTATTTTTAACACCGGATTAAATTTTAAAACCGAGTTGGAAAATAAAGGAAATTAGTGAAAAATATAAAAAGTAATTTTTAATTAAGTTGTTGCAGAAGATATTGTGAAAGAACTACCACTACAATAGAATTAAGGGGATCGCCTAGTACTGATGAACAATAGTTATAACTTTTAAGGATTTAGTTGACTAATTTTCGGTAAAATTTAATTATCATGCCTAATTTCTAATGGTTTGTTAATTTTAAGATATACATTTTGCATCTTATCTTCTTTTGAATGTTTATTAAATTAAAAAGTAGGTTATAATATTCTTATTTCTTTCTGTAAAAGAACTATAAAATACCAATTTATTATATTGTTGATTCCAAGAACCCTAGGGTGTGATACCAGTGGTATATTATGGTCTTGTACCATTCATCACATAGGAAATGATTTTTTCTGTTTATTTATTTATGTTTTAATTAACAGTTGTGTTTTGTGTCTTAAATGACGTTATAAACGGACCAAAGAAGATTTGAATTTAGAAAAAGGAGGTGGTCATCGGTGTACTAGATCGGAAAAAATAATTTGCAAAAATCAACATCATTTTGAAACGTAATTGGAATTAACTTAAAATTAATGAAATAATACTTAGTAATATTTAATGAAGTCGTAGCAGAAGATATTGTGATAAAACTGCCATCCCAGTAGGATTAAGGGGATCGACTAGAACTGATGGACAATGGTGGCTTCGACTAGATTTTTCTAGTTACAGCTTTGAAGGATATAGTTGACTAATTTTCGGTAAAACTTAATTAATATTCCTAATTTTCTAATTGCTTGTATATTTTAAGTACATTTTGCATCTTAACATCTTTTGAATGTTTATTAAATTAAAAAGTAGGTCATAATATTCTTATTTATTTCTGTAATGGAACTCTAAAATACCAATTTATGTATATTGTTGATTCTTGGTACGCTAGGGTGACACCAGTGGTATATTGTGGTCTTGTACCACTGATCACATAGCAATAAAGTATATTTTATCTTCAACAACTATTTTATTTTAATTTTTTTTTATTTATTTATAACATTGTACATAGGTAGAGGTGTCTTTTGTATGAGACTATAACCCCCTTCCCCATAATGAAATGTTTAAAAAAAGAAAAAAAACTTCCCTTACATTAACCATATAACTTCCAGGCCGATCTAGTATTAGATAAATAAATTCAACAACTGTTTAATCAACAACTTTCCTGTAACTGTATTTTTAAAATGCCTTTTAAAATATATAAATTATGATCCTAGAGATAACGGTAATATTCGTATATATTATAATATAAATATATCATAATTTAATTAATAAGTTATCCTACAATGCTGCGTCATTCGTCCGAACCTATCACATCATTCCTGTAGTGACTGACGTAGTCCTAATTGCCGTTGGAATGCAGCCAGAACTCAGTATTTGAAGACACTAATGCTATCTTTATTACTGTTACGTACAGTTCTTCAGCTCAGCAAATTATCTTGACCTTTCCCTTTTAAGCCACACAAAAAGATTATTATTTTCTTAAAAATAAACTCTTCATTCTAGGTAATGCGTTTTGGCATCATTTTTTAGAACCTAAAGGAATATATCTTTAGATTTGTGCAGGCTTCTTATCTTTTTTGTTGTAAAGAAAACTGAAGATTGTTATGATATAATCGCTGTTAACTAGTATAAAATTTAATTATATTTAAAAAAAATTTTTTGCACATTGTTTTTAAGTAGGCTACTAGTATGTAGTATTCTTCAAACCTTTTATTTTTTTTATTAATTTTACATTAATAATATAAGATTTATTTCAACGTTTCGGACCGTCTGTCCATCTTAAGGTATTTTCTCTAATAATAATTACGAACTGGTATTCATTATTTAATAATTATTCCCATTTATATAATTTATTAATTTGAAGCTTATAAATTTAATTGAAAAATAGCCCATATTCGTTTTTTTTCGCTTAAACGTTTCTATTATTGATAGTTTTGCATACCTTGTATCATTATAGTTATTTTTTCCCTTCATTCTTGTGTTTTTATTTATACACAAAAATATAATTATTGTATCTGACTAATAATCTAAAAATTAAATTATGTAAAAATAACTTATTCAACCGAATTCAGATTAAAATAAAATGAAACTATGAAATCATTGCTTCTTGCAGAACATGTACAAATTAAAAATATATAGGTTGGTGTAAGTAATAAAATATTATCTATGGTTGCTTTAGAACAAAATAATAGAGGATATAGTATTTGATATATTACTAAAATTATGTTTTATATAATTACCACGCATATTATTACTATCATATTATTAATACATTTAAAATACTGGGTATCCCATAAGTCTTTAAAATATTTAAGGATATTAAAGTAAACCTCGTGAGCAACAAAAAAACAGTGTTCTCATTCACTATAGAAAAAGAGAAATTTTTTTTTTTTAAAAAATCGCGTTTTTGTTGCACAAGAAGCAAAAAAGTTTAAGTTAGGTAGTTATAAACTAGAGTATAGTGAACCTAGATATATAAAAAATAAATTTGTCATTATTAAAATTTTTCAAGCAGCTAAATAAAACAAAGTTAATTTTTCATAAAATCCTGACTTTTTCAATTTTTTTCTGCCAGCCTCCTACAGGCCTACAGATTTTCCACTTCTTTTTCAAACTTTAAATCTATATTAATTACATTAAGAACCGCCTCTTATTTTGTAGAAGAATTCTGTGTACTCATAGTATCAGTATTTTCATCCAAAGAAATTACTGAAATATACTTCTTATTTATAAAAAAATATATAATGTAGGTATAAGAAGTAAAATTCTTTT
>NW_027115705.1:468081-472001 GCF_000696795.3 Halyomorpha halys | reverse complement strand
AATTTATTCACTTAGTTCTAGCATGTGGACCATTGTATATGTTTTTACCCTTTTGTGGATCCCTACCAAAGTAAATTAATAATTATTTTATTTTGAATATTTTTTATAAATAAGTAGTTTTTTATAGTGCATTATTAGGAAATTATATTTGCAAGTATTGATTAAGATTGCGTCAATTATGTTGTTTGAATATTTAGTTTATTGGCAAAAAACATAAATGAAAATTCTGATAAAGCAGTATATCCATAGGCAGAGAAATGGAGTAATAACCCAAGGTTAATTAAAGCAAAGCAGTACGCCTGAAGGTTTATTGATATTTGGCGGAGCAAAGGTTTGAACTACCAATATCCAGTACCATATGACAATATTTGGCTGTTCCATGCAAACCAACTGCATTTCATTATACAAATATTCTATATATGCATAGAAACTCTCATATTAGTGCATCTCCATTTTGAATTCGGTAGTTATTTTTTTAAATATATTTTTATCAGCCCAGTGACTATCCTATTTCCGTTTCTTCTTGGATTACTCGGACGGCAATTACAACATTAGCTCATTCGCTGCGGTGAGAGTTAGAATGTAGAGGACACGCGTGTGGGAAGCAGCGGAAGTGGTGGAGACCAGCCAGGATTGTTGCGTCCAATGATTATTTTCATTTTATTTTTAAGGTCTTTAGGAGAGCTGTCTCCGTTAGGCGGACATGACACTGCGAAGGGAGAGAATTTTAATGAACGATTAAACAAGTAGGACTTTTAGGAATGGGTCTGTTGAGTTGTGAGTTGTCTTGACGATGAATGACAAGTTGTGACAGATAAAGATGAACTATCATGTTAAAGCTGGATGAAACTAAATGAACTTCGTAAATCTAGTCAAGTTAAACGTACGAATTTTAAGAGGCTTGATTGGTTTATAGAATATCCTTAGTTTGAATTTATCATAATATTTTAATTAATTACATTATTAAATTTGTTGGATATACATGATTTATGCCTTAGTTGAGAACTATTAAAATTTATGATAAAATATTTTTTTTATTTATTAAATAAATCAAATTGTATCCTTGTTTAGTCTCAACAATTTTTATTATATCAATAGTCCAACGTTTCGGCCAATTCGGCCATCCACAAGGACAATCTTCAAATATAAATTCTCACCTCACATGCAAAATTATAAATTTTTTTGCAGGCTATTCTGCCCAAGTCATTAATTTTAAGTCAAAAACACCCTATTTTTTAAAAACTTCATTAATTTTTAAAACTTTTAATTTTCAATTAATCCAAATTATCAATCTCATATAAACAAACTATTTATTTAAATAGTTGGACTATTGATATAATAAAAAGTGTCGAGACTAAACAAGGATACAATTTGATTTATTTAATAAATAAATACCAGCCTCAAAAAATTGAAAAAAAAATAATTTAAAGTAATATTTTTTTATTTCAAAATATCTTCCATATCGATTCTAGTTGAAAAGAAGATATATTTAGTAAATTATAGTAGTTCTTTCAATTCAGTTTATCAAAGAAATAATTTAAACATTTATTTAATTATATTTATATTAATCCCAAAAACAAAATTAGATAATTACTCTTTATGAATTAGAAATATATATGAATATGGGAAAAATGTGTTTGTATAAAGTATATAAAAATAGTATATAAAGTAACCGAAACGTGTCTGAAAGGATTATGTATATAATTGATTATTTGATTTATTGGATGGTTAGCTGAATATGTTGTTAGAATATATTTATAGTTTAAATTATATCTAATGAATATATATAACTGTTAAACATTTGTAGGGAACTTTAATGCGAGCTAGAAATATAATAATCATTTTTAATGTGATGTGATATATTGCAATTAAAGTTACATTTTTAAGTTAGCTGAGTAAAGTGAAAATATTTTGCATTAAATTGAGAAAATATTGAAATATAGGAGAGATATCTCAAAATAGGGATGTTGTCATAAACATTTGGTGCGGTACTCGCAAGTATGGTGTAAATTGGAAGACTTGTGTGAGGGTATCGACAAAGATCGGACGGTTAAAGTATTTCCCATTCGAATCAGATGTCTCTATTTTTACTTTTTTCTCCTATAGTCATGTATACAATTTTTTAATTTATTGTATTAATTTTTTAATATGTTTCTTTTATATCAATGAAATAAAAGTAAATGCACTTCATTAAAGATTTGTTGAAAAATCTGCATTTAAGCCCTGTCAAAATATTACAAAAAGGATAAGACCTATCTGATATTTAAAAATATTCAATTGTATGATAGTGATTTTAATAAAAATCGTTTCAGCTATTTTGAAAAAAAATGTAAAAATCTAAGCTCTAAATTTGAGATAGACCTACAACTCACACATACAGGCCAAATTGCAAAACTTGGTTCTTTGGACCCATTAGTAATGATTGCTGTGGAAGTTTGAAAAACCAACGTATAAATAACCCCTAACCACCGTATAATTTTACGCCTCCAACTGTAATTGTTAATTATTTTTATTTAACCATTTTATATATTATTAATTTTATCTAAAAAATAATTATTTTATTAAAAAAGTAATTTATGTTATTTAGACGGAGGGAGAAGCAATGAATGCAAGGAACACTTAAATGTTGGAAGCTTATTGGCAAGAGCCTCTTGGCTCCCTGCAGTGTAACTCAATAGCGACTTGGGAAAATAAACAAAAACAGTTTATTTAGGCAAAGCCAAGTAGGAAATTAATGAGCATCTACTCACTTGATTCAATGAAATAAAAATTAGTCATATAAGTTAAATACGTTAGTTGTTTATAATGTTTCATTTATCATGTTTTTTTTTCTGTAGCCATATTAACATGTATATACTAATTAAATAATATTATGTGATTACTAGTGGTACTATGTGTTTATTAAAGTTTTTTTGTAGGCTCAATTCCTCGATTAAAGAATCAATGCAGCCCCGGATTGAGAATGTCTAGATTCATTCTCGGAGCAGACATATAAATTTTGACTGATCCATGACGAAATCGAACCGAAAACCTTCTGAACCGTGGTCTCCATGCCTATTTTATGCTCATAATGAATAAAATTCCATATGCTTCTGATTAACTGAATAACATTCGTGATTTTTGTGGAAAAACATAAGGATCAATCACACAAAAAAAGAAGAAATAAACTGTCTTCAGATGAAATCTGATAATTGTATATAGGCTTAACTGAGTACCAACACGCAAAATTTGATCAAAATCGGATTATCAGTTCCGTCTATTATGCCAACACAAAAATTCCACTACAGACATACACGAAATAAAATCTATTCCTTGATTTAATGAAATATTGCACTAAGCTAATAACTTAACTACTAGAAAATTCCTCCGAAATTATTATTTTGTGGTATCTTCAACACATTTTTTTAAAAAATTTATTTATTGCTATCTACAACTGTACTTTCATATACATGCATTCAGTAAATTTAATTTTAGTTTATAATGGAGTGATACAGGCCTGTAGAGAAACTACCCTTTAATAGCACTCTAATGACGTTTTTACATTAGCAGGTCTCGTGGCCATCTTCCATTCAGGCGCCTCGGAGGATTGTCAGAGGATGCAAAGTTAGAAACTTGATTGCTTAGGGAGTTTATAATGGAAGGAGTGATATCTGGTTCGGGCTAGTTCGGTTACATATGGAACATTAAGGTCTTTATGTATGATTATTGATATGTATGAGAGGTAACAGCTGGGGTTTTTTAACTTAAAATAATTTCTTTTGTCGGCATAAAAACCAATTATACCACCGGACATAGGCAAAAACCCCAGCGGCAACAGATCTAAAGTAATGGAAAAAGACATATAGATAACAGAGAGTACCATTAACTGGGAGCCATTAACCGTCTAGGCAGAGCTCTTATCATTCACGTGGCCAGCGTAG
>NW_027115705.1:466215-467067 GCF_000696795.3 Halyomorpha halys | reverse complement strand
TGTACGGGGAAACCCCAGTCGGGCTTAGAAACCCCGAGCCCTGTACACGGCATTATATTTGTGACAAAGTAAGGAGCATTGGTGATTTACGAAGGATTTTGGATAGTAAGGAGTGGATACGAGAGGAATTCGAAGGTTAACTAAAGCTCAACTCCGTATGTCTAGATAGGCCTTATAATTGTCATGTAGATCAGTATTTTATAATGAATTGGAAGGTTAGACTGTTTTTCCAGTAAGTGCTGTAATAGTTGGAATCGGTGCAGTTTCCTGTCTTTTCAGTCTTGAGGATTCCAGGCTAGTCTTTCGTCCAGTTGTAGCCCAAGGTACCCTGTTTTACAGGGGTAAGAGCGACATTATTAAAGGATACTGCAGAGCAGTCAGTAAGTTAGCTCGTTTAAATAACGAATGTCAATATAACAACTTCTCAGAAGACTATTAAAAGAAATTAACATTTTACTTTCAAATTTCCCGATTGCCAATAATTATATAGACCCTCTTTCTGTGTAAGTAAATATATTTGCAATACTTTATTTTGCAGAAATACCTCAAGTAAATCATGCAAATGATAATAAAACAAACTGATTTGAAATTTTGTGGTGATGTTATATTCTATAAATGTGGTTCCAATAAACGTGAATTGCTTTTTATTTTATTTATTAATTTTTTTAATTTAGTTCGTGCAATCGTAGTGTATCGATATTTAGCATTTGGGTATCCGTTTGATAGACAACCATAATTTTATCCTATTTATTGCAATTTTGAGTTTGAACTGATAAATTGTACCAGGTCATTCAAAAAGTCGGAAAGGAACTCCAATCAGGTTTATTAATTTGAAATATTATTTTCACCCTA
>NW_027115705.1:434470-465024 GCF_000696795.3 Halyomorpha halys | reverse complement strand
AAACGAAAAACGACAGGACTTTTTGAATGCCCTGGTATATTTGAAATCGGATTATAGAGTTATAATTGTTTAGTAATTTATTGTAATTACAATAATATAATTTTATGAAGAAAATATTTTAACTGTTAATAGCCAAATTATTTGAGCCAACTTGTGTCCGGACCGATCCAATATACTTTGGCAAATGTTTGCATTCAATGTTTACCTTTACATTTGACAAATGAACGTGTGACAATCGTTGACAATGTCATATCAGTGGCTCTGCTTGTCAAATAAGGGTTGTTGCTATTAGACTGAACAGAAGTCTTACCTTACCTTAAAGGGGCACCTGTACCAGGATATTTATTATTAGATTGTTAAAAAAGTTTTCAGCTATCAATTTTTTTTTCTATTTAATTCCAAAGGTGAATTTGTAAATATACCTAATTCTTTTACAGTTTCCTCATCATATCCATATTTTTTCCTTACCTCCATATATTTTATACGATTTAAAAACAAAAACTACTCTTGCGACGTTGACGTAGAGAACATACTCCATATAATAGCCTCATTAATTTATCTAGGTCGTATCATCTGGGTCAGTTGGTAAATTTATGAGGGCGCCGCGAACAATATACTGTCTCTTATCTTTCGGGACGCTTGGCAATCATCTCCAATCCCAACATATTTAGTCTTTATGTTGTGGTACAAACTTAGTTGAATTAATGCTTGTATTTAATTAAATAAGCACTAGAATAGGTCATTAAAAGTGTGACGAACACTGAAAAGGGTTTAGCTTTGGGTGTTAAAATACCGGTGCTTGGGTATGCAGATGATTTGCTATTATTGAGTACAGAAAACTAAATGAAACAGAGAACTAAATACGACCGCGTTAATAAACTCCAATAAGTAACTACGTCTTAAAATAAATACGGATAAAACAAAATATATGGTTAGTAGTAGAAACGCGAGAAATTTCGGTGATATAGATACAGAAGGAAATATGTTTGAACAAGTAGATAGGTTTAAGTATTTAGGTTCTACGGTAACTAGAAAAAACAACATTGATGAGGAAATAAAAGCTAGGTTGAAGGCGGGAAATGCTTGTTATTTTTCAATTTCAAAACTGCTTAGCTCACGCCTTCTATCGAAAAACGTAAAAATTAGAATTTACAAATCTATTAGCCTTCCCACTGTTCTTTATGTATGTGAGACATGGGGTCTTACACTAAGGGATGAACAGCACCTTAAGGTTTTGGAAAATAAAGTATTACGCAAAATATTCGGACCGAAAAAGGATGAATTAACGGGAGAATTTCACACAATAATCACACAACGCTGAATTAAGGGACCTACACCCGGTAAATATAATTCAAGTTGTAGCTTTGCGGCGTATTAGATGAGCGTGTAAGGTTGTGGGGCTTACTAACGAGCAGATCCCTAAAATGTTAATTATCACTGAACCAACGGGTAAACGTCCCAGGGGTAGACCGAAACGTAGATGGGAGGATTGCGTTAAAACAGATTTAGTGTAATTGGGTTTGGAGGGGCACCACTGAAAGGATTTTTATTATTATTAGGCCTTTATTATTATTATTTAATTAATGATTTACTGAATAATTGAAGGGTTAGCTAAAAAAAGGAGGTAGAGCCCTTTTTTAAAGTTTTAGTAAATCTGTTAAAATAATTTTGAAATTTCGAAATGTTTAGTTATTTGAAAAAATCTTCTTTAATCACTTTTCTCAATTCTTTCTATATAATAGGACAGTATTTTCAGTCAAAAACATAATTTTCATAGGATGTTACATAAAATAGAAATTTCATCAACCTGTAATAATAATAATAATAAAAATTTAGTAAACCCAAAGATTCAAAGCCGATACCACCAATCGCTGTCTACATATATCTGTTCTGTGTTTCCCGTCGAAACCCAAATCTACAAGTTCTTGATGCAATCGGTCGGTTCTGTGTTTGTTAACATTTTAGAAATCCCTTCGTTACTATACCGTACATACTTAAACGCCTTTCTTATTCGCCACAACGCAATAACCTGAGTTATATTTGTCGAGCGCCATTTCCGCAAAACAGTTTTGTAGTCTGAATTCTCCGGTTAACACATCTTTTTGTCCGAACATTTTACACAAAAGTTCATTTAAAAAAAAAAAAAAACTTAAGGAACTATTTCTACTTGTGGAAAAAATATATTGGAAAGAGAACGAACAAAAAAAATAAAAAAATAAAAAAACATATTTTATTTATTTAAACTTAATATTTATTTTTAAGAAATAAACATTGCTTTATTAAGAATATAACCAATTATTATTGGACTAACTGAATGCCCCATATCTTGAATAATATAATAACTAATGATTAAACTTGTTACGAATTAGAAGAATTATCTTTATTAATTATATTCATGAAGATAAAAGATTGAAGAAAAGATTATTCATACATATTTTCACAAAATGGAATATAATTCCAAACTCCTCCTGGAGGGAGTAAATCAAATATTTATCACTTGAATATGCATATGAATATTAGTTATTTGTTTTAACTTATGACCATTCATTTTATGATTTTTTTATTTTGCTTTTAAATATAAAATTAACTCACATTAGTGCTTTATTTATGTTCTCGACGTTTGACACTGCGTCCCTCTCCAATAATCTGTCACGCCATTGTCCAAACTTTCATTGTTGTAAAACCCAATAAACTGGGACAAATTAGGTGCTGAAAATATACGAATCTCAGAAACGTTCCAGATAAAAAATATGCAAATCAAGCAATAATGTGTCTTCCTTTTCGAGTTTTTTAAAAATATTTAATATAGTTAAATTTTTTAAACTTTAATTTAATCATTCATTAACACCTTAACTAATTTTATATTTTTTTCTGTTTCAGGTGAGTTATTTATGACGTATTGCATTGTTTTATCTGATCTGAAGGTAGGATCTATATATTTTTTTCTATGATCACATACGCTGCGCTACTTATTTAATTAAATTACCCAATCAAAATAACTATTTTTTCTCCATTCTACTACTAATAATAAGTGTTTTTTTTTGTAGTAATGAGTCACATTATTATGACTGTAAACTATAAAAAAAAATTATCTTCTGTTTTTCGATTTCTGCAACGGCGCATAAAAAATCAAATTGAGGGGTTCAGACATAAAAAACATAGTTGTAATAAAACCTAGTGTTTCTGGAAAGAAATCATGCTTTCAGTGAGGCTTTATGCACCTTCATCTAAAATAAAAATAAATAAAAGGCTGAATTTTATTACTTCAATGCATTCCTATACTATTAATATATTTCATAAACAGCATCCTACACTCAGAGTTGACGGATGATCTATTTATAAAAAATGACATTTACCCTGGGGAAAAAGTGATTGTTCGCTCTGTTTCTTGTTTCCATTCTCATTCTTTAATGAACAATTATTTAATTAATAACTTTATAAACTGTTAGTTATTACTTCAACCTAACAGTAACATTTATAGGTACTGAACCATATCATATGTTAGATTCGTAGGTTCTGAATGAATTTAGTTAAAACATCAAAACTTCATTCCATCTCCTAAACTGGAAAATACAATCTGGTATCATTTAGTAATGAGAACATTCCGGATGCTTAAAAAGTATTTAGAAAATAAAAGAATGGCATGGAGATTTGATAAAAAGTAGGGTTTTGTCAGCAATCCTTCATTTGATGTCTCTGAACAGAGTATATATAATTCGTCTATATGCAGTGCTAATTTTTTTTTTTAATAATTTATTTATTGATATTTACAACTGTATACACATATATACAACAAGTAAATTTGCTGTAGGTGACATAGTAACATGATAAGAACATGTGGAGAATCTACCCACTGATAGAACTCCAATAACATTTCTAGAGAAGAAGATCTCGAGGCCATCTTCTTTTCAGACGCCTAGGAGGATTGTTAGGTAATGAAGGAGAATCCTGGTTAGAAACAAGCGGATTTGGGTGGTTGAGAAGTTAATTATGGAAGGAACGGTATCTGGTTCTGGCCAAATCGGCACATATGGAATATTGAGGTCCAGATGGATGACTTGATTTGTGACAAAGTAAGGAGCATTAAGGATTTTACGAAGGATTTTGGACTGTAAGAATTGGATTCTGGAGGAATTTGATGGTTTAGTGGAGCCCCAAAGCTCAACTCCGTATGTCCAGATAGGCCTTATAATAGTCATGTAGATCAGTCATTTGTAATGGATTGGAAATTTAGACCGTTTGTCTAGTAAATGTTGCAATAGTCGGAATCTACGATTAGTTTCTTGTCTTTTTAGTCTTGTATGAGGATTCCATGTCATTCGTTTGTCGAGATGTAGTCCTAAGTAACGGATCTGTTCGACAGGAATAAGTGGGGTATTATTAAAGGATATTGTAGGGGAAGAGGTCATGGGTTTACGTCGAAGGGTAAATGTGATTTGGTGGGATTTAGATAATTTTTAAAATATTTTTATCAGGAAGTCCTGTACTAAAATGATCCCTCCTACCTATTTTTTATCTACAGTAAAAAAAAATCAAGGAGATATTATTTATTACTTCAACCTCAAAAAGTATTTATTATATATTTTTGGCACACATTCCATGTGCAGTTAGTCCACGAAAGGATACGGTGATAGACAAAAAAAAAATTCACATATCTTGAATTGGTCTTCTTTACTCTGATGCTGACCTTATTCTTGTTGGCTTATGTTGTTCGAACATATAAATTCTTTGTACTATTTTTAAAATAATACGTCTTAACAAAAAAAATGTGTCCATATGTGGTAGTATTTGGATACAAATGAAGTTGCAAAAATACCTTAAAGAGCTTTCGTTGTTCTATGAGCTAACAGTTTTTATCCATTGCCATATCTTGGTGTGGAGTGATAGCTGCCAATGCGGCATAATTGACAGTACATGTGATGGCAGTGAAGCTACGCGTATACTTAACTGCTACATGTATACATGCCTTGACAGTGAATTCTCACGGAAAAATTACTCTTAGGTATTATTATGTTTTGATTGTTTCTGATCTTGAATTTATTTTACCTGATTAAGATTGATAGTAATTGTGAGGTATTTTTAATTATCATTTTTATATCACATGACAACAGTTATTGGTTATTTTTACTGTTATTGTGTGGACAGAACACTACTAAAGTGTGTAACTTTCGTGACAGTGCTCTACGACGTTTAACGAAAGTTATAAAAGTTCATTATAGAGTTTATATGATACTCTTACATATTTGATCTGCTAGCTAAACAAGTAGATATGAATGAAAAAAAAAGTTTTTTCGATCATTGAAATCTGTAGAGAAATATAGAAATAATCACATCATTTAATAAATTATTCCGATGAAATTCATTATTAAAGTCATAAGAGCTAACTAATTAATTATAATAAAAAAATAATCAAAGACAGCCCAGCAAAGAAGCGACAAAAGGATAAGTTCTTTCCTGATCGAAAAAGAAAATATCGAACCAATATGGCAGACGAAGCAATCTATTTAACGATATCGTCTTTAATAGGACCCCTTTAAAGGTTCGATCACACAACAGTTTTACAATCTTACTAGTCATAATATAAGTGAGAACATGAGATGTTTTGTTTAGTAAATGTTAAATTGATTCTTCTACGCTTTTTCTTTTCAAGTCTTATTTCCTGAGCTTTGGGGCTCCACTAAACCTTCGAATTCCTCTCGTATCCAATCTTTACAATCCAAAATCCTTCGTAAAATCCTCAATGCTCCTTATTTTGTTACTAATAAAACCATCCATAAAGACCTAAATGTTCCTTATGTAGCCCGAACCCGATATTATTCCTTCCATAA
The DNA here is from genome assembly GCF_000696795.3 of Halyomorpha halys. Lineage (NCBI taxonomy): Eukaryota > Metazoa > Arthropoda > Insecta > Hemiptera > Pentatomidae > Halyomorpha > Halyomorpha halys. The sequence goes on along the minus strand of NW_027115705.1, from coordinate 459,196 downwards.
TAAACTCCCTAACCACCCAAACCCACTCGTTTCTAACCGTGCTTCCTCTTCCATTCCTGGCAATCCTCCAAGGCGCCTGAAAAGAAGATGGCCTCGTGACCTTATATTGTAAACTGTTTTTAGAGTTCTACTACTGGGTAGTTTCTCTACATCCTGTATCATATCATTATGTCATTATGATCAAATTTACTGGTTGTATTTTTTTATACAGTTAAAAGTTATACATCAACAAATAAATAAATAAAAAAAAAAGTCTTATTTCCAAAGTTTTTATCAATGTGACTATATTACTAATTAGTTACTTAAAAAACTAAGAATATAATATACAAGTTTCTCTACGGTTAATATTTGGTTATTTCCCGATTAATATGATTGGAAAGCAGAACCTTTAGCTTTCCCCGACCCATTATAGCCTCTATGAATAGCTGGTGGATATAAGAAAAGATGTTGATGAAGATACCCCCTTCCCGACAGCCGCCCTACATCGCTTACGTGATGTTTGTGATGAGATGGAGGGAATTATTCATGAACAGACTGCCTTGTGTACCCAGTTGTATCCCCATTGTTTACCCAATCCTGCTCTATCTCACAGGTCCGTCCTAAATTAGTCTGTTCGATACAAGATCTGTCTTCATCCTCTTTTTGATTGTTCTCGATAAAAATAGTCAAGGCAACAAAAGCCTTACATCTGTATCCTCACCGGTTCGTTTTACGCAGTTATTTCTTTGTGGTATCGGTATTTAGCCTAAATATCCTTTATTAATATACAACTAGACAACATTCATCAAAAAGGAACCAAGCTATATAATTATTGTACTGGAAAAAAATACTTGTTTATTTAAAATTAAAAAAATAATAATAATAAAGAATGGACCTATATATGTAATAATTGATAATTTAAATATAGATATGATAATATAGATAAAGATATGATAATGATAATTTCAACAGTATATTAATGGGATTTTACTCTATTCAAAGTTGATCCCTGTAACATTCTACAATAAAGATATACTGTACATTTGCAAGATTCAGTGTATTTTTAGTCAGTTCCTCTATGTAATAAGTAGGGCTCGGATTTTTATCAAATAAAAACCGACAGAATATGTCATATAATATGCAATAAAAACTACCAATTACGCACAAAAAAAAATATATACAACATAAAATGTCAAAATACGCAATAAGGCAGCTTAAATACACAACAAACTAATTGTACCTATAGGAAGTTCTGAACTTTTCCTGAAAATTCCAAGAATGTTAAAAATTAAACTAAAATGATTTTAAATGTATTTTCTAAAACACTATTAAAATACTAAAATATCAAAATTTTCAATTACTAAAAAAAAAAACCTATAATTATATTTTTATAACAGTAAATAATTGACAATATTAACAAAATTACAAATGAATATAAAGATAATAATAACACATTACAGCAAATAAGGAATAGTAATTAAAAATATTTATGTAAATAAATAAAAATATAGAGTAAGAAACTTTTTGAAAATTAAAACATTAAAGTAATAGAAACTTGCAATTAATAATAAAAGAAAACTAAAAAATCAGTATTTAAAAACTATTATTTTTTCTGCCGTCCTTTATGGTTGCTGAATGTAACCGGTTACTTTTAAAGAAAAAGGTTTATCTTGAACAAGATAACTACCTTAAATTGGAACTTTCTATTTGAATATTCGCCGGAAAGGTTTACGTTATTATTTTAATATTTGTTTTTGTTTTAATAATTTAATAATATTCAAATTTCGATAGTATTGTATTGTTTAAGTTTTTATGTAAAGATAGTAATAAAATAAATACCGATAAGTAACTAACATAAACTAAAAATATTAAATTAAACTGTACGAATATAATACAATACAAAAACAAGCTATTCAAAGTATAAAAATCTTCTAGAGAAGAATAATGTGTGAGTCCATTAGAGGATTCGGATAGATCTATAACACGGTATAATCGAGTATCAACTGTGTTAAAATAATTGTTGTGTAAATTTGTAAGACAGTAGAGAACAATCATCGTGAAGTTTGATTAGCTATGAGCCGATTGGCAAACTTTTTAGAAGAAGATCGGGGCGTAGATAGTTAAAAAATAAATAATGAATAAATAAAAGATGGTACAAAATCATTAAATATCAGAGAAACGCTTGATTTTAAAATTTTGATTCTTTGTCGCCTTTATTCAGAAACTACAACGGATCGGGATAAAGTTGTTCGATGAGGCAAAAACCGGTTCTGCTTTATCCCAGGGCATTGCCACATCAAGCCTGGCTTTATTCTCCCGGGTGAAAATTTACATCCTTCTTGTGTGATATGGACTTCATAATTTAATTGCTCATTTGTAGTTGTGAATTACGTTTATTACACTAATAAGTAGTTAGTTAAATTTAAAAAACAAAATAAAAATTCTTAATAGTCTTAATTCGAGTTAAATCATGCTACAACGAAATAAAAGTTAAATTATATTTTTAGGAATGAAAAATCCACTAACTATTCTTATTATTTAAGCTTTGAGGTAGAGTAGTTTTTTATAACAAATTCCAGCCTGATTTTAGTTCAGAGCAATTACTTGGCTATCTTTATTTTATTACCATGATTGCATGAAAATTAAAACAATGAAATCTTAACTAAATTTGAATACATTGAAGAGTAATTTAAATATTCAAGATTAAAGCGTATTTAAATATACAATACCGGCAGATTTGCAATTCTAAAACTCCAATTAATGGTTGCGGTGGTTCTAGGCCAGTGGTTCCGAAACTGGGTGCCGCGGCACCCTGGGATACCGCAAGCGAATCCACTTGCTCAAAAAATTACAAAAAAAAAATAATAATTTAAATTTAAATTGCAAATGTGCACTGCGTTCCAGAATTTACTTCTTTTTTTTTTGTTTTCTTTTTCCAACATACTCAATTGCTCTAAAAATGATTGACAAAGGGTCCACAATTATTTTTAGCTCAAGAAGGGTGCCGCAGCGGAAAAGTGGGCTTTTCTCTGCGCAAACATTTTTTTTTTTTCAACTAATACAAACTAATAAACAATTAATTATTGTGAAAAAAATTTATATTCAACTGAAAAACTTTATTTATAAAATACATACAATTTTGTGATTTCTATTTAGAATATCAATTTTTTTTTTTTTCAAAATCCTTCTCACCCAAGTCCATCAGTTCTTAAGAAGAGATAAGATGTGAGATTAATCTTTCATCCATAACAATCTCAGATAAACCTCCTAGGCGTCTGAAAAGAAGATGGCTACGGGATCTAATTTAAAGCAATAATTGAAGTCCCACCATTGGGTGCTTCCTTTTCAAGATTATCATGTGTTCTGAAACATTTATAACATTTACTAACTGTATTTTTTTTTTTTTGGGATCTGTGAATTTCGTTAAATAATTTTTAAAAAAAATAGTTTTCAGTATATGAGAACTATTTAATAGTAAGATATAATAGTTTTGTTTTGCACCTAAAATTATATAGTAGCTCCAATAATTAGTTCTAAAGTTATTCAAGAGATGGCGCTGTCTATCGCGCTATTAATTACAAGACATAACTTGTTCTGTATTTCACATTAATTTTTAAATAAATAAAATATTTTAATAGAAGTTTTTCTCTATTGTTATTTTGTAATAAATTGTTTATATTGATGTAGATTAAACATTTATTTTGTTACCAAAAAACTAGCTTCAACAATGAAACTTGGATTAAATCATCAGGAAGTAATATTTTTTCTGAAAATATTTTCTTAATATACATCAATAATAAAAAGAATTGATCGAAAAATTATTTTATTTACGTAACTCAAAATTATGAATTTTCATAGGTTTTTACACACCCTTTCAAAAAACAAAAACAGAAATAAGGGCGGCATTACCTTCATTTTTGAAATCCTCTATTTATTTATTTATTCCTTCTTTAAATAAATTTAGTATTCATAATTCATTTAGATGAGATATATTCTTTTAGAAATAGTAGTGCGTTGTATTTTAACTTATTTTATCACGTAGTTCAGCAGTATGTTGTCAACTAAAGATAATTTTAATATTTTTAAATCATATTTTAACTATCTTACTGCTATCTCAATGAGTCGTCAATATTTCAGACATCGCGGGAAGATGACTAACGTAATTTCCTTTTGATAAAATGGAAGATCTATCTGTAGGTCGCAGTTCGTTGGTAATTACAAGCAAAAGTTCATACATTTCGATTTTAATTTGTTAATTAAAAATTAAATTTGCAGTTCCAAAAAAATTATCGGTTCGTATTAAGTTCTTCCTTAAATTTTAGCCTAATTGATTGAATATTAGCCTTTTATTTTTATTCCATTCATTAAACGTGTATTTTCTAGTAACTGGCAGAAAAAAAAATATTAGAGTTGTTGAAATTTTAATTTCATTTTATTTTAATTTTTATCTTTGTTTGTCAATAGTGCTACTTAACCAAAAATATAATTAAAAATTCTCTGTTGCAACTTTGCAATTAATTTTCCTAAAAGATTCCTTTAATTGTAATTTTTGTAAAGTTAGTTTCCACGTGCATAGAACTAAACCATTAAGTAAAGTAAGCTATCAATATATAATTACATTATATTAATGTATAATTGACATACATCATTGGTTTTATACATTTATGATTTTGATTGAACTCTTTATATGTCATATGTTAATGTAATTAATAGTCTTTATTTTCTCAGCTAGGGCTTAAATTATGAATTATCAAAATACCTTCCTTAAAAAGGAATTTAATTTTGTTCATTTAAAATAATTTAATCTTTCATTGTTAGCATTGATGAAAAATTGTCACACATTTACATACAGACAGACTAAGCACAATTATTATTTTTACGTATTGTCAGCTCAAATTGTTTCAGAACATTTACGGGATCACTTTAAGTAATTGTAGCTATAAAAACTAAATATTGGTTGAGTTTTTCTCCACGATGGGCTATAAACACGTTTTCTGTCATCGAGGATGTGCTGTAGTAATCATCGAGTAAAAACAGGTATTTCCTTTATGTGATTTTACCCACGTTGAATTTCAGGCCTGTTTCATACTACATGTTATTCACATGATGTAATAACATAGTAAATGACCAAGTGAATTCTGATTAACATTCGATAATAATGTGAAACAAAAGTGACCAATCGTTAAAAAAATAAACTGATGTTTACGTGCGGCTACTAGCACACACAGACACCAATGGACTGCGTTACGTAGCTGTAGATGTAAAGTTAAATATACGGGCATACACGTCTATTTTTATTTATGTACACAAAGATTATTTAAATAAAAAAGATACGAATTGAATATGATTTTGCTTTTTCTAAAAAATAATAAAGATAAAAATATATTATATTAAATATAAATATTCGGAACGAAAAAGGATGAGTTAACTGGTGAATTTAGTAGGTTGCACAACACTGAATTGATGGAATTCCACCCCTTTAGGATAATTCATGTTAGAGCATTGTGGTGAATAAGATGGGCGTGCTTATAAGGTTGTAGGGGTTAGAAACGAAGAGATCCCTAAAATGTAAAAAAAAAAACTGAACTGATGGGTAAACGTCCGAGTAGACCGAAGCGTAAGTGGAAGGATTACATAAAGACTGATTTAGTAGATTTGGTTTCGGACGGGTGTCACTGTAGTATGTAGCCTGCGATTAGTATTGGCATCAAACCTTCAGGTACACTAAGCACATTATTATTATTAATAATATAAATTTTAAAAAAATAATAAACAATTTGTATTATTCGCAATTACAGATTAACTTAACCGTCTATGACAAATATGACATTGCTATCAAGAACTAATGTTGACTTTGAAAACTGTCCAACAGTTTATTATAAAATTTAAAAAATCTTAGATTTAGTATGAATTTTAATCTTCTAGAAGAGAAACAACATCAATTTTGTATATTTATTAATTCACTTTAACGGTTTGTAGCTAACTGATTTTAGTTTATATTTATATAATGATAAAATTAGACTATAATCGAAAAACAATTATATTAAAGTAAGTAAAATACCTATGCATCTTGCTGCCTAGACGTGAAATTACAAATTGGAAGATTCGCGTATTAGTTATATGAGACTCAACCTTAAAATTGTTGGCAGTTTTTCGAGAATACTATCTAAAATCTATATTTAGGAAAGTTAATTCTGCTACTGCTAGGAGTCTGTCCGAAAATCCCTTATGTCGTATACTGAAATAGATGTTGCCGTTTCATAGGGATATTTTTAAAGTACCATTCATCGTATTTTATTATTCTTTTTATTTGGATTTACTTACTTTTCTTATGAATAATAAAACAATATAAATGTAGTGGTCTTTATGTATTTTGTAAATATATCTAGATTTCAGGGTTTTGGCTTAATAAAGTGATTAATTTTGAGACGAAGATTCAGAATATTATTGCCATGTTAGTTTAAGCATAAATAACAGTAAATAAAAAAAAAATAATAAGTTAGAAAAAATATATTTATTCATTTATTTCTCGTCGCTTTTGAATGTATCAGAAAATAAATAAATAATCAATTATTATAATTTTTTTGACAGAATGAGTTATACAGTGGTTTCATTTTCTGTGCAATAATCAAATTTTAAAAAAGTTTCAGCATCACAAGAGCTTTTCAAAAGAATAAAAATACGAGCTGGTCTAGTGGAGCCAATCCAAGCAAAGTACGATAGCTCGTATTTAGACCACGTGACCCCTAAAACAAATAGTTCGATTGATTGTTAATACTTTTATTTTAGTATTTGTGGTGAAATATGTTTTTTTTATATCTCCTATAAATTGTAGCTAAGTAGACCTAGCCATGTTTCTAACTAAACTACTCATGAATTGAATTTTAGCCTCATATTTTTTAATTTTGTTTTTCCAGCAGCTATACTTTAACTTCGGTGGTTTCATATCCCATATGCACGCGTTATAACGAGAGTTCAGTATGTGCCAGCAAAACTCTTTTTTATTTATTTTTTTTAATTAACAACTCACAAATTGTGCATTTAAAAAAAAATGCGGAAGTTAATTGATTTTTGTTTTTTTCAGTTTGTTGGAAAATTATCTAAATCTGCTGGAAAAAATAACTGACCCAATGGAACTTTTATTCATATATTTGTTTTTCCATAGTTTGTATTATGTAGTAGTAAATATAGACTAATAAATGTGTAATAAAAAAAAAAAATTGGAGTAATTCCAAACTGCCAAATCATTGCGAAAAATGGTTTCCTTGCAAATTAGTTTGAGAATTGAAAAATCTTATTGTAATTTTAATTCGCGACTCATTGTTATTTAAAAATAAAACAATCACAAACCGTCGATTAATTTTGATTGATCAGAGAACGAATTGATTTGATCTTGATAGGAACTCTCGACTCTCACTCGGAACAATGGCTTTGAAAGATTGCCCTAGGTCAATCAACCCATTATTTTTAAATCCCTGCTAGCTCTTTCAAATACACTTTCAAGTTTACGTAAGGGGTATGTTCATTTGTATACTCAACATAAAACATTCCTGTAAGTAGTTTATGTATTGAGCTATTATCTGATCAATAGTTCCAGAGATTTTCATAGATAATTTCTCCTTTGATATTTTCATCCAATGAAAGATATAAACGTGACTTTTTTTTTTATCTCTATCAGATTTATGCCAGAAAAAAAAATCGACTGAGTTGGCTTAGAAAAATAGCTGCTATTTCTTTGTAGTTCTTAATCTAAAAAAAACACAAAGATCATTCATTCTCGTGTGTAATCTTTCTATTAATCAATGAATTTCTTTCAATTTTAATGCTTTAAAGAAGTAATCTCTTTTTCCAATTTCTTAAAATTTAATATTTTTTCTTGTTTTTTGATTAATACGCGGATATAAGAAAATTAATAATTAATAGTTTATAGTTGTTAATATTATCGGTAAATATATTTCAATTGTGTTGTTAAACACACTTTATTAAAATTGATATAGGCTTATCGTATTCTTGCCGCAACATATTAATTTATTTAATATTCAGTTACTACTATTATTAAAATAATAATAAATTATTTAATGTAGAGGATATTAGTTTATAATAAATCATTGTAAATTCTGACAATAAAATTATTAAATTTATTTAACGGTTTAAAACATAATTTAATAAGATTATTAAATTATTGTTAATCTTTTTATTGAAATTGTTTATTATTAATAATTTAGCTAGTATATCTCTAATAAGGCTTAAACGACTATGAGCTTCTGAACTAGATTCGATTCTTCCCAGTTATTTTAAGATATTTGGGCTGTCGCCACTTGGCCATTTATATTTATAGTTAATAATTGAACGCCGTAGTCTCCGATCGTTCCCATTTTAACGTGTTATATTTATTAATATTTAATTTTCATCTAATGTATGTATTTATTTTAAATATATTAATCTTAAGTATAACATTAATGAAATATTTATCAGTTTTAAGTCCAATGCAGCAGTTATTAGAAATTATTTTGTTTGTATTTTTCATTAGGAACAACGATGATTTATGTGGTATGACTAAATATATTATAAATCCCTGACGGTAAGTCGAGTTTCCTAAAAATTCCGTTGTTTGAGTTCAAACCGTTTTTTGAACGACTTTATGGTTGTATTAAATTGGTTAAATCTAGTTGCTTTTAATGAAATTTTCTACTCAATGAAAAAAAACTAGACTTAACCAATTTAACACAACTTAAAAGACGTCCCGAAGACGGTTCACATCCAGTTATCTCATAAGTTTAGAAATATTGGCGCCCAGAGTCAAATTTTTGATCTGTTGTGGTTTCTATTCATTGATTTTCTGTTATTATTCACCATTGAAAAGCTGTCATTTTGTAACATAAAGGATATATAATAAACATGTTTACATATGGTAGCGACGAACTGCTATATTAAGTTGATTAGCCTGCGACATGCTATATATATAAGCTAATTAACAGGGTTACTCAGGTCGAAGCATTAAAGCAGCTGGATGCTCCCGCCGACATCATATAGCAAGTTAACTTGGTCCAAAATGGGGATTTACATATTAACGCTTCTTACCCCCACCTCTAAATTTTGAATTGGCCAATTTAATAATTTTTAGTTTCTTGACTAAAGTTTTATCTGAATTACTTGTACCCTATAAAAAGGGTAAGTAGGTTTGATAAATAATAAATACGGCTTTTGTATAAACGTAGATGGGAAGATTGCGTTAAAACTTATTTGGTGGAATTGGGTTTGGAGGGGCATCGCTGGAAGGATGTATGCAGAGAGCGTTTGGTAGTATCGGCATCGAACCTTCAGGTTCGTTAGGCCTTCATTATTAAATATTATTTTATTATATAGACTGTGTTAATGTCTGATAAGTTAAACAACATTATTGATTCGAAAAATTTTGCTTGGCCAGGAAAGGTCAGAGAATTCCTTAACCTACATTGCTTAACACTAACTAATTAACTTCACATAGCTAATTTCTCCAGTGAATTATTTTTAACTAAATTTCAGTTTTTTCTCTCGTAATATAATTGCGATTACGTGGCTCTTGATTAGTACCAATGATTATCCCTTTAGCGTGGGTAAATTATTTATAGACCTTAATTATTGGGTTGTTATCATATTTTATTATATAGACTGTGTTGATTTTATTGAAATTGCAAGGTCAAATTTATAAATAAAATAAGTAGAGTTGAAGAATCTTTAGTAATAACAAGTTAAAAATATAATATCTGGGTCCATTTGTTTTGCTTGGCAACGAATTTAAAGCGATGGAGATTCTACTTTCCCATTCGCGCAGTCCAAATTATTCGCCAACGATATTATTTCCTGTGTTTTGGACTGACTATTTCGAGATTTCCAAAGAACCGCCCTCTGAAACTTCATTCACCATGCCAAATCATATATTCTAATAATTGTTTTAGTTTTCACAACTATACATGTCCTGAATCTTATTCTAGGTATTTGTAATAAAACTGCTTCATTTTTATCTTTTCGTCATAATATTGTACCCGCCTAGTTCCCCTGTAGAGATAGCCTATCTGAAGAAGCAGTCGTGGAATATCGAAATTCCCTCAGAGCTATATTTAGATAATTCGCGTTCCTATATCAAAGCCGAAGTTATTCCGAAACGGACCAAAAGGGAACTTTTAAATATAGACTATTTGACAGGGATTCAGCTGAGGATTTGAGAGGAGTGAAGTATGAATGGCGCTTCTAATCCGAGGAATGAAAAAGCAGGGGTCTCAAAATAGAACCTTGCAAGCTAATATCTGGCGAGATGTAATAAAGAAGCCATCAACCGCTATTACGAGCGATATATAGGACAAACAAATGCTTCGGTATTAGCTATATCGGTACTTGGGAGTTCTATAATTTCCGTAAATTATCTTAAATATGTCAGCTCATATATCTGCATATGGCATTTTTAAAGGGTGCTTAAGAATACGGGTAAAGCCGTGTGATATGCCTCTTATGGTACTTAGGTCAATTTAAGCCTGGTTTATTAAGAATCCGAAGCGGAACTTTTTATCAAAGAGGGTCGAAAACGACCGTGTTATTAAATATAATTTAATTAGTGGGTACATATATATGACCAAGTATATCCGATTGACTGAAGATCATTATAAATTTAAATTTAGAATAACACTAGGGCCAATCATTAGAACAAAACTAACTTGATAGAATGGGTATTGGATTTTTACTAAGTTTTATTTTATTATTTTTTTTTTTTTATGACCACGATATGTTTTGAACTATTTGAAGGAAATTTAAAATACGTAAGCATAAACAATATTTTTACTTATATATTTTTTCTGTATTATAAGTACTTGCTGATTTTCTCCGTAGCCTGATCTATTTAAGAAATCATAAAACGTAACCAAGCAAAAATAACTTTAAATTTTGCTCTACTTAAAAGTAAATGGAAAATGATTTCTATCAACAAATTCACAATTTAACCAATAACTCTTACCACCTTGTTTTCCGATACTACGGGACCATAGGCCTATTATGGCAGGTTTTTCCAATGTGATCGACATTTATTCCAAATTATTAAAAGTAGCCATATGATTTCAAAAATAATCTTTTAAAAACCAATATTTTACTACGAATAATGAGAAAACATCATTTTGTGAATTGATTTTAGCAAAAATCATGAAAACTCTTATTTATACTTATCTATAATAAAAATAATGATTATAATTTACTTAATGGTGCACTTAAGGATATCATTAACTATTTTATGGTGTATTTGTCAAGCTTCAAATTGAGCCCTTGCTCTTGAATGAAGGACTGAATTTAATTGTATACATTTTGTGTGATAATATTTTTACTTACTTTGTTTAATCTCCTAACCTTCCTTGTTAGAATTTTATTTTATTTACATATTTGTTTATCTCCTAAGGTCAAGTTTGGCCTAACGATAGACGCAAAACAATTTCCTATAATTTTTTCGATGAAGTATTTTGAGCATTGGGATTAAAAGATCAAACAATTTTTAAAAGTTTAAAATCGGCGGTCACTTAGTTTTTTTTTCTTTAGGGCAAAATACATATATTAAAACACTTTCAAGATATTTTTTCAAGCGCGACCCATTTTTGATCTTATTTGAGTTAATTAAATTTTTTACTGCGGCCTTATTTCTCTTATGGATTCATCTGGTAAACATTTAAGGATTTGATCAGAATCACGCTCGACCGCCAGATTTTTACCTAATTATGGGCACCATAATCAATTCACCACAATCATTTCATATCAATAATTGCATAATTTATATCAGATTAATTTTTGGTATTTTCAAAAAAGACAAAGATAAAAGTACTGTTTTATTACTAATTACTAATTATTATTACTGAAATTAACTATTTGACTCCCGAACCAAATGAAAAATGTTGACACACTGGGTGGATAGTACACTGTTGTGTATAAGATAGTAAACGAGCTGTATATTTTTAGATATATAAATGTTTATGTGACTTTTTATTAATAATTTTCTTAATTGAAAGTATTTGCTCGATTATATCTGTGTTTCCTGCTGTTGTTATCTAAATCGTTCCTACTTGACTCGTTATCTTTTTTTTTTAATTCTTAAATTTCATAGATAGGATTAAGAGAACTCTCTTAGTCACTTGTCAAGTATAGAAAAGAGATAAACAATTTATTCAAAAAGCAGTGCCGCCCAAGTGCATTGGTTTGCTACACTACACTCACTACTACTAGTTGGACAATTGGCTATTATTCTTATAGTACATAGGCGTAATCACTAAATAAAAAAAACTTAATAATAGTAGAAAAAAACAAAACATTGATTTTAGTTCTTTTTAAGATTTGAGAAAACAAAAACTGTTGGTATAGTTTTTTGTTTTTTTTTACCATAAACATTTTCAATTAGAAATATTTACCAACATTTAATCTGCCGCCGAACAAGTGCATTGTTTGTTTTTATTTTCTAGTGCTAGTTAATGATGGGTGTCATGTCAAGAGTATATCTAAAAAAAAAAAAAAAAAAACAACAACAAAGATATTGCGACACAATTTTCAATAATTGGTTCTATAATTAATTTAATGCAGATAAAAATGTCATATGCCATGACCTCTTGGAGTTGTGTCATCCATTCCATTTCTTGTATACCTTTTTTTTTCTACTATACAATTCAAGGGCAATTAATTAGTCCATTTTTTTTTTTAAATTGTACTCGTTGTTTTTGTTTCTTGGATACCGATAAAACTTCCTTTGTATATTCTTCTGAATAAAAGAGGCAAATCTTAAGCTTATTTACAATTTTGTTCAGATTTTTTGATTATATTAATATATTATAATTTTTCCAATTATATCCTAAAAGTATAAGGTTGAATTGTACAAACTAGTGAAATTTTACCAAAAAAAAAAAAATAGAGCCCAGATGTCTAGTTATAATGAATAAAGTTTCTTTTGGTTGTTAAGTCGAATTTGTACCATCTTATAGCCCTTGTCCACTGCACTTAGGATTCTCAAATATGGTTTAAGAGCCGCAAACTATTGTTTAAAATCATTAACAATTTACGCGCGAAAGGTACGTAATATTGAACAAATGTCAAGGACAAAGTCTTCAGTGAATTAAATTTTCCGTAAACATTCTTCATTATAATTGAGAATTATTAATCGTTATCACAACCGGTTGTCGCTACATGACGATATTTAAATTATGACAACGGATTTTTAAGGGTATTTTAATTCTCATATTGCTACTTCCGAGGAATGACGTAGGAATAATGACGGATTGAATTTATATTATTGATTGTACTTACAAAAATCCTCCTTCGAATTTTTAAGTTTTATGTCGACTTACAAACATCTAGTAATGCATTTTGGAGGCTGCCAACACAATAGAGACAATTTCACTAAGTTTACAGTCATTAATCTTTTGGATCAGTTGTTTTTTCAATAGGAATGTTAAAATGATTGTGAAACATTTTATTATTTATTTATTAAATTAAATGATCAACCTTAATAAATTTTTGAGATTTAAGATTAAATGTCCTCACTGCGTCAGTGTGCAAAATTTACATGCGTGTTATTATTTTTTAGTTTACCGATGACTTGAACTTTCGGAAATATCTTTGTTCTTCCCCTGTTGGCATTGGCTCTTACTTCTCAAAGTAGTATTTTCATTGTGTCCAGGTCTGTAATTTATTAATTAGGCACCACATTATTTTTATTTTTAATCATTAGAGATTTTTTACCCGAGCTGTTTATAGCTGGAACTCCATTTCCTCTAACATACGTCATGTACCAACTCTTCCCTGCTTTAAATTCCTTCTGTTTAATTACCTTTTACTTCACCAGTCTAATCCAATATTATAATAGTACAGATAATTTATAAATACCTTTTTGTTTAGTACGTATTTAGTCAGTTTTCAATTTTTTTTCCCCTGTGCCTAAAATTATTTATATGCAATTTTAATATAAGTTGTAATTAAATGCGACCATATTGTTTTAGGTTAATATTACCATTACCTTATATCTAAAGGGAACTAGTCCGAGAATAATAAACTATTTTTCATTCCATTGTTATATTTCTTTTTTTGTATTAATTACATTAGCCCCAGTCTTGTAGGGGGGTAAAGAACAAGGTAATATATTCCCAGATCTGGGATTCGACCTTAACTTTACCAAGCCGCCAGTCGAATAAGGTAAATGGGCTTGAGGAGTGGGGGACCGCTTCGCGCTGTGTCCCCATTGGTCCCTCCAGTCGTTATCTGTCCACTGATTGCTTCTTTTGACGATAGTATAAGTACTTCAGTCAAAATTAGTGGTGTATGATTCATAGCTCGTGAGTAATTGTTCAATATACACTTCAGTTTGCGTAGAGCCTTGCTCCATGTTGGATATACCTGGCAGTTATTACTTGCGCGACCGTGGCCAGATAGTTGTGAGGACATCGCGGGTGGCCTAATCGTATCAGTGACTGTGACAGTGCGATGGAAGTAAGGCGCGGGCGGATTATGAGCATGCCACCGCTTTCGCCGACAACCCGGAGGTCGTCCATCTCTGCCATGCTATCCAAGATGTACTTCCACGGAAGTGGTAATTACTATTATATTAAAAAAGTTCTTTTCATTCCTTGAATTTTTTTTTCAACATGTTCCCGAAGTTAAAAGGTTGAAGACCTCCCTCCTGGAGGATACCTGCCTTAATTTGCAAGATAGAGGACTAACGCTTGATGCTGTCTTCCTACCTATCCTAGTTATCCATTCATAGCTATCTGTGTCGCCGTCAATATAATTATTTAAGTGATTAGGCCAAAACATCAGTCTAACAGTAACATCTTTTCGTATCAAAGTCGAATGAAAAACAATTAATCTTGAGAGGATTATTTAAAAACGGCTTATACTGACGGATGATTCTCTGTCTGGCATTCAAAATATCTTGTGTCGAGAGTTAAGGAAATTATCTGGTCGTAATTTATTGTTTACAATTCTTCTTTAACATTACAAAAAATCTTCAAAACCATTATGATGTACTTATAATTAGCAATACTTCTAAGAAATTAAGTTTCACAATTATTTGTGCGATCGGTATTGGACCCTATGTATTTATTTAAAACGGAATTGAAGTTAGTCATTAATAATATATATTTTTTTAATCTTCTTAATTTGTTTACGATAAATAAAACCGAATTTATGTTTCATAACTTTTATTATTTATAATATTGTTCATTTAAAAGAAAACAATTTAAATTTCAGTTTATTTATTTAAAAATAACACTTTTTCTTTAAGAAAAGAAAGTATTTACGTGGTTATTTGTTTTAATACCTTAATGATAAAAATTAAAATACCGTAAAGATGAAATATTACTGTTTTTTTAAAAAAAATCATTTATTGTGTTTTTTACTTTATAAAAGACATGTAGTAGTATATTAATTTATTACTACAAAATTATATTATTTGAACTACGGTGCATATTTGTCTGATATTGATGGTTTTAAAACATGTAATAAATTTTTAAGTGGTTGAATTTTCGTATCTGGATTTTTTTGTGTTCACCACATTAGTTTTCGATTCTACCAAGATCCCTATTAAATAAGTTTTGCTTAAAAAATTTATTACTAAAGAACTACAAAGACAATGATTAATCATTTTATAACTGAAGTTAATAGGTATTGGTTCTTGCTCCACCCTCCTGTCATTCCTTTGGCCTATTCAAGCTGCACTGAGTCCTTCAAGCATTCATTGTCTTATCGGCCTCGCACAAAGACAAGCCCCTCATTGCAGACACCCCATAACCTATATAGACTTTTTCATTTGTAGAGCAGTATTTGAAAGGAACATGTTTCAAAGCATGGCGGAGACCATTATTCTGGACTCACTGGGAATCCTACAGCATTTGTATTAAATCTTAGCTGGGTATTGTTAGGAGTCGAAGAAGGAAAAAAAAATCTTTAGACTCGTCACAACATATGGCTCTCTCATCCCTTTTAATATTGTCGATTGTCTGACTGATCAGTATGTTGTGTATTAGCAATTCAGCACAGTTGAGCAGCCACTCAATTTTTTTGTTTTCGAGTTCTCTTTGTCAAAAAGAATTTTTAATTTCCAGCTAGATCTCTGGCAAATTTTTGTTTGTGGTGTCTAAAGCCTGATTCCTTTATGTTCTCTTGCATGGACTAAATCGTAATGAAACTGGTACGAAAATGTTTAAAATGACATATATAATTTTATTGCTGAAATGCCATTATGAATACGATTTCAATCATATTTTTACTTTCAATATCAGCAATGATAAAATCTCTTTTCATTCGGTTTCAAATTTACTGGTGGCGTCCTATTTACGAACAAGTGACCGTACAATACATTAAAAAAGATAATAATAGAGGAAGATCACAAGGGAAAAACCAGGTAAAAATGGGCAACAACGTCTACTGATAGAGTTTTTGGTAGCGGAAAAGATGGTAAAGTCGAAACAGGGAAAAACAGAATAATGCGGTTGTATACGCGTAGAGTGTAAAGCATAGCCGATATAAAAATAAACTTTATTCTCGTTAAAATTTAGGAAAAAGTAAGATAATTCGTTTTTAGCCGTGTAGTCTTCAGTTGTAACTGTATTTTAATATACGAGAAAATAAATTTATATATTCATTATATTACGTATGGTTAACTCATCGTTTAAAAGAAATTGCAGGCTGCAAATGAGCCTATTAGATTTTAATTATATACTCTAATGAGGTCTTGAGATTTAAGTAATGTAATTAATTATTATGTTGTGCGTAAAAGTTAAGGACTTCAAATTCACAAATATTGTTTTGAACCTCTTTTTCTTCTTTTCATCCTGTATATACTGACTGCAGATGTCGATACTTGTACAAATTTCATCTTCTTGAGATATTTTTACGTTCAATAACTTGTCAAACTTTGAAGAAAATTTGCCTTAATCTTCTAAGATTTGATAGAATGCGTAGAACTGTCTTGTTCTAACTTGTAATGTACTCTTCCATTATAAGTAGTTAGGCCAACTAAGTGTCTAGAGTACTAATTGAATACTGTGATTGTTATTGATTTATAGGACTCAGTTCCTAGCAGTAATTTAAGGATAGATCTGATGGATGTCAGTATCTATAAATTATTTCTTGGTTATATGATCTGTATGCCATCATTGTATTCGTAATAGAAATAATACTGATCTAACGCTATCTCCGTTCAAGCTATATTTTCTGTAAATTCTTTGCCAATATTTAACTTAATGCCCACATTTTTTCGTATTATGACTTCACGAAAATAACTATAATAATTTTATATTGTAGTTATTTTTCATATTATGATTCACTGTAATTATTGATGTTTATGAATTGTATTACTGAGGAAATGCTGCTAGGTAAATAAGATACTGTAATCAGTTTAAATTTTCGGTGCATTATTTTGTAGTTTCAATAGATTTAATTATGAGGCTTTGCAAACTATATTGAGTTGACTCACTATTTTTTTTTTAACTCTTATTATGATAATATATTCTGCCACACTCAAGGGAGTTAGGTATTACGGATGTAATTACACAATTCATACGTATTAACTAAAAATAAAAAGTAAATAAATAAAATAATTTGTATTAAACTGAAATAGGTTTGTTAACTAAATTATTTATAGAGATTTGAATTATTTACTTTTATTTCATTTATTTTTTCTCTTTTTTAATTTTTGGTATGAATATGTTCAATTAGCACTATTTTCCATAGCCCAAGTTTGTTGCAGATTGTAATACTTATCAATAAATAAGGTGTAATCTGTAATTATCGAAAAAATATCAAGTAAATTATAAGACGCTGCTTTTATTTTTAATAATAATATGGAAATTTCCTAGCAATTCCATAATAACCTTTGTATTTAGAAATTGTTTATGATATAAAGCACCGTTTGATATACTCCTGATTTCTTATCACTTGGTAATCTTGAGGAAAGAAATTTTTCCTGTTTTGTCATATCAGAGTGCTTCTCTGTGACACCAATTCTATAATTATTCACTTATGAAATGATGCAAAGTTTACAAACAAAAGCTTTTCTAAATACTGTATTAATATTTTTCTGCCTGTTAATAACTGTTTTATGGTTTATTTATTTGTAATAATAAGTCTTCAAATAATACTTTAATTACTACAATGGTGTATTATAATAATAAATGCATAACGGACCCTAAGGTTCGATGCCGACCAACAATCGCTCTCTACATACATCTGTACAGTGGCGCCCCTCAAAACTCAAATTACTCAATCAATCTTAGTGCAATCTTCCCATCTACGTTTCGGCCCGTCGGACGTTTACCCGTCGAGTGTTTATTTATATTTTAGGGAGCCGTTCGTTATTAAGTCCCATAACCTTACACGTCCATCTTATTCTCCGCAATGCAATAACCTGCATTATATTCAGCAATAGCGTATTGGTCAATAAAATTTAACGTTCAACTATCTGAAGTATTTTGTTATAAAATTAGATTTCCTAAAACTGTTAGAATGGAACTCAAGTGCTGGATTTGACCAGGAGTTCAAACTACAAGAGTCTTAGTTAAGATACTCAGCTACTATGAAAAGGAAGTCAACATTAAAGGACTCTAATATTAAAATTTTCTTAGTATCAAAACCTTGATAAATCTTGCTATGTACGTACATATTTTGTATAGTGTTATTCTTTTAACTACGTACTACACAATAAAATTAGATTTTATGGCATACGAACGTCATGATTGTGCATTTTCCTTCTTTTTTTTTAATTGAATTTTGATTATCCGTACCATACCCGACTATATTACTTCGGATAATCGACGTTCTACTGTATTTTGTTAAAAAGCATACACCTTTGTGTTATATATCTAATTGTTATTATTATTATTATTATTATTATTAAGGAGCTATTCCATCAGACACATCGAACAAAAAAAAGTTTTGGTTTTATTTTGAAATGGACGTATGTCCAAAAATATTACCTTTGACAGGGTCCCTCTATAGACAATTAGAGTTGTCAAAAGATAACCATAATCCAGGACACAATTTATAGAATACGTCAAATTCAAAATGAAAGGTTGTTTTTTTTATCAGATATGCCACTATTTAAGCAAACCAATATTTATAAAATTGCATCATCCATAGATTAATGTCAAAAAATTATGGTATTAAATTATTTTAAAGCACGTTTAGTTTCATTCACAGTTCGGTTAAATTCGAGGATAAACTATTCTGTTTTATAATTTTTTTGTTTACGAAAAAATCTTTTGTGCCTTTCAGTTAGTTTAGATCCGAAGATGAATTATTTCGTTATATATATATATATATATATATTTTTTTTTTTATTTCTTTGCAATAATTTTGTATACAATCTTCGATTTTTGTTATCTTTTTTTTTAAATTATTAATTTTTTAAATTATTTTGTAAATTGCTCATTAGCTTTTATCCAAAACTGTTTTTACTAAGTCAAATGGAAGAAACAATTATGACATTTTTAATTAATAAAATTTTTATCTAAGACTTTCTAAAGGTTTTGGTCCCAAAAATTGCTCAAATTCGTTTATAAAATTCAAGAAAATTTATTAATACACTACAAATAAACAATTTTTAAATACCGATATAAATTAAATATATTAAAAATAAATTTAGACGAAATACAATTATGTCCCCTACGTCATATTGCAAACTATTGCAGCCAGCGAGTCCACATAAACACTTGTCGCTCTGCCAATTTTCTTTTTAAGGTCGAGTGGTTTCTTTGCGATTTTTCAGAAGTTGGAATGATAAACAATAACTTATAATTAAAATTTTAAAAATTTACTGTAAACCTACTCTACTACCTAATAGGTTTTACACAACAATAATAATCTATTTTGTATATACAATATATGTATCATTTAGGACTCCCATTGGAGTCTTATACTGCCTAACCATGATTGAGGGTCAAAGTTTATCATTTTGTGGGACCGCCACTAAATAAAAAAAGTCAATGCCTCAGGCTGGATTCGAACTAGCCAATAGACATCATCAATAAGACTGTCTTAACCACTTAACTACGGGCGGCACATTTGATTGTTTTTTTTATTTAAATAAACATTATGTGTAGATATATACATATACATTTATATAGCTAAATTAAACAATTGACAAGGAAGTGTGCTATTACACTAATATGATATGGCTGTAACTTGTCAATGTACCGCCTACTGGTAGCACCCACATGACATTTCTTTGTTAGAAGGTCTAGAGCTGTAGTTCCCATCCCGGGTTCCGCGAAATAGTTTAGGTATGGATTATTCCACGTCAACTCAATACAGTTTTGAACATAACCATACCAGTTTTGAGTATTTATCCCAGCCTTTCATAGTTTTTGCTGAAAATACGGCATTTGTCACTATATATGCATCAAATGCTAATGTAGGAATTCAGACATTTACTTAATTCTACCAAAAGGGTTCTTCCATTTTCCTACTAGTACCAAAAGGCAAAAAATAAAATGGGCACCACTGATCTAGGATCTATCTTCTTCCCAAAAGCATAGAAGGATTATCAAGAAATGATTGGGGAAAACCAGTTCAGATATTTGTTGATATAAAACTTCAATACTGCTGTTGTATAAATTTTAAATCATGGACTTTTAAACTGATTTTTTTTTCTGATACAATCATAGATGACCATAAATTTAATAAATATATAAACTATATCTAAACGTGTTTGAAATAATTTTTAAAAAATATGTTTTTATTTTTTAAACAAGTGTAGTGTTCCCATATCTGTGCATGTATTTTTAGCCTGCTGATTGAACTCCATTTTATAGACAGCCGACACATGTAAATTTATCTATCGGAAATGCTCTATCCATTTATGTATCCAGGCTAATGCTGGCCGCCCTTCTAGGAAAGGAGTACGCTATAATTCTCGATAATTAATGGTAATGGTTGAAAATTAATTAAGGATTGACTAGAAAGGTTCGGTACGCCCTTGTTCGCTGAGGCCATAGTGAGGGAGGGAGTTAGTTCTCGTTGTCTTGTATATCTCATGTGTTAAAAATAACTTATTCTTATGTATTTGTTTTCTGATTTTCATTCAAAATATAACATGTGTCATTTGTTTTGTAAAAATCTTTTATCATAATTAATATACACTTATATAAAATACAAAGTTTATTTATAATTAATTGTTTGTTTCATTTCATGTAAAAGATCAAATGGATTATGAATTGTATAGTCTAACTCGGACTTTTTCACCACAAACATCGAAAAAAAATTTGAATATATTTGGACACCATCATCATATTTAAAAAACGAAAAACTACAAAGCATTTTATTTTATATAATTTTATCAATAATCTCACAATATTTTAATATTTTTTTTTTTTAATACTAAATTGAAGCCAGCAAAACTTTGTTATGTCAATTTAAATAGTTAAATTGAAAAAAAAAAGTTACAATGATTCTGATCATATTGGATCTGATAATGATTTTTATCATATGAGATCTGATAATTATTTCTATCATACGTCTGATAATGATCCTGATCATATCGCTACTCCAGAAGTAAAATGACGCAATTGTCAATTTCACAAAAAAAAAACAAAAAAAAAAACACGCAGGCTGGAAAATGCATTTTATAAAGGTTTCAGATCAAGATAATTCTATGTAAACTTCGTTACGGAAGTAATCTTGTAAGTACAAAGATTTCTTCGTTACGGAAGTAATCGTGTAAGTACAAAGATGCCGATTCACAAACCATATAGTAAATGCATTTTTGAGCTACAGAAAATGCATTTTTTCATTTATGTTCTATTGATCTGATATATCTTCTAAGTGTAATAGAAGGTTCGATGCTTATAACATCTACCATCGTTGTCTAAATATCTTCCACTGTCGAATCCTATTAGTATCCAGATCCATAGGACGAATCCATCAGATGTCCGTGAATGTTAGCATCACCGAATTTACAAACCTAAAATCAGTCTTAATATTTTGGAAATGAAGCTCGTTTTCAATCGAACAACCATGTTAAATTCAAGCTAATTTTAATCTGTATAGGGACAAATATTCTCAAATTAGAACATTAGGACAAATCTTAAAAACTCTCACCTGATCAGAAAACTGCCACCTCCAGCATGCAAATATTGTCAGTCCATTCTTACGATTAGACATATTTTTGAAAAGTGTGCTCACTATTTGCCAACAATAAACAGGATATGACTGACCCCAAATTTATCCGAAACTCTCGCAGATGCGGAAGCTAAAATTACACGAGTATTTGAATTTTTAAAAGCACATCGCCTTCTTTATAAATTATAACTCCTCTTCGATTTTTATTTATTTTTTTTTTTTTACTTTTATCATGCCATAGGCGTTGATGACCAGAGGATTTTACGCCTTTAGGCAACAATCAACAACAACATATTCTCAAATTAGCACGGACTTGAGTACTTCCGAAACGTCTCTCTCATGCACTTATACCGTGTTCTGTCATTCAGAAATTTCTCTAAAGGTCACCTTGCTTGACGCAGCCACAGTTTATAGCTTCTAATTAAATGTAAGCCATTTTGGATCGAATCGCATCCACTAGCTTCCAGACATCATCCCCGCTGGCGTCACAGCGGCCCAATGCAATCAGCAGATGGATCGATGGTTTCGAACGCCATAACTTTCACTACTCCCCAAGTTCTTTACAAGATTAATGTAATGTATTATGTGAACTACACATTTTAATCAACTCATCAAAGGTTGTGAACTGTAGTACTACCTTTTTAGGCATATTAGCACCTATTTAGGCACCTTTCTATTGTAAAAACTATTTTTGAGGAAAATCAAAAGTACCAACACAAGTTTAAGTGAGTTGATTAGAGATATTTGGAGAAAAATTTGTTAAATTGATAAAAAAGAGGATTGTTAAGTAGAAATCTCAAATCAAGATAGTAAGGGGAGAATTAATACTTAGCATGTTAGCACTCACACGGTCCCTGACATATAACTGTGAATTTAATGTGCCTCTCATTAATAAAAATATTGTTGTTATAGTGGCGCTTGGTTTCATTTCGTTCACTGTTTCAAGTTATGTAAAGATACTATTATGTTCCTCAGGTCGATAAATAACAATATAATATGTATTCATTGTTAAATCATCGTAACTCGCATTAAGTAAATAATAGTTTTGCGTGTTTTAAATTGTGATATTTTTCTCCATGCTGAGACCTTACGCCTAAACCAAGAACCACACTGCAACAGATTTTTTTAAAGAATATGAATAAAGGATTAACATTGTAATTTTATTCCAATAATAAATATTTTCAATTTAAAAAAAATATAATTATTTGAATATTAAGATTCATTTTTTACTTGCGTGTTCTGACGATTAAGGGAAACGCAAAGAACAAATAATAAAAAATAAAAACTTCTGATCTCATTGTTGGTTGTCATTTTTGTCAAGGTTAGGTCAACATCCTTATGCCTTTGCTCGTTTTGAAGTACTCCACGATTCTCTAAGATGCATAATTCGTTGATCATGTTAGTATAATTTTGTTGAAATTATGAAGTTTCAAGTTTCGAATAGAATTTAGTTTTATTACAGTACTAGAGTAAGATTCAGAAATTCTCTATTAGGACCTAAAAAATAAAATAAAATAAAAAGTAAAATATTTACAATAAAACTCTATATTTAAAACTATACAGTCCGCACAGTTTTAGTTATAACTTTACTATGTAACCTGTATTTTTTTTTATTTATAAAAACTACATTCTTGGCCGCCAAAAACCTAAATTCAAATTGGCAAAACCAGAATTTAACTTAACACATTGATTAACATGAAAATAATTTAACTTCATAATTTTTAAAATCTTGGTAATTAGAGCAGGTATCATACTTTTACGAGGAATCTACTGAAAATCCTTCTGGTTTCCATAAGACTCGGAAGTCATGCGGGATTCTTTTATTGAGGTGCCTGAAAGTATAAAATAATTTTAAAACTTTAAAAATAACTTAAGAAAAATTAAAATTTTCTTGTCCTTTATGGGCGCCATCTTTCGCTAAAATTGAAGCTAAATGTCGTTGTCAAGGGGAAATATTAATTCGAAAATTTACTTCATACCGAGGTTCCTCATTTGATAAAATGCATTTCATGTTGCATCTTAGTCTACAATATCCTTCTATATTATATTTAAATTGTAGTGCAAAAAAAGGATTTCTACACAAACATTCCGTTTCTAAAAACTACTAATTTTTGAAAATAAAAATGTTATGACGAAATAGGTCATAACTTTAAATGTCATAAGCGAAGTTTACAAACGAATTTTACTATATTCCTGAACTATATAAGCTATTAGGTTTATGCTGTAAAATACTTCCTAAATAATTAAGAAAAAAAATTACATATGGTTATAGTTTTCTAATAGAAGTATTAAATGGGAGGGGATAGACAATAACTAGGAAACATTGTGGTGGGATGAGTTATCTTTCGTGTGCGATAAAGAATTCGAATTACTCATACGCTGGAACTGACAGGGTACACTTCTTCACACTCTCCGCTCCTATGTTGATCTGTGAGTAGTCAGATTATTTAAACATTAGACAAGCCAATTATATCTAATGATCGATTTGGTTCAATAGAACAGTATTGTGTAATTCACATAACTAATTATTTGTAGTTTTTATTATCAAGGAGTTATTTTGTTAATTTAATTTTTTTTTGTTGAGTATAATTTAGACCCACTTTTTAAAAGGAATATATTAAAAGATTGAATACTTAAAGA
>NW_027115705.1:432750-434297 GCF_000696795.3 Halyomorpha halys | reverse complement strand
TAATTATTAGTGTGTCCGGAATAAATATACTTAAAACAAAATTTTGTTAAACTTTATCAACTTTAAAATGTTTAACATAAGTATGTATATATATATTTGTCCTTTTAAAATTGACAAGTTCATTCATAAGTAAAAAATAATTTGATTTAGCATTTGAAGCTAAAAAATCAGCTTTCCTTTATTGGTTTCATCTGAAATTTTTATTACAGAGAATATGAATATATTGCTCATTTTATTTTTAATTTATTACTCGATTTAATTAAGTATTATTTTCTTACTATTATATTCAATTAAATAATTTTTATCAGTATAACTTTCATATCAACTTATCATTAGATTTTATTAAGTATTATTTTTATATTTTAATTCAGTATACTTTTGATTATTACATTCTTGACACGACAGTTCTTCAATTTCTTATTAAAATATAAAACACAACAATTTTCTTTTCGGTCAGTCCGGTGGAATTACGAAAATTGTTAAAACAGGTTTACTATCAAGTAAAATGTTAAGTGTAAGTTTCTATCTTCGTCCTTGTAGTTTGTCGTAAATCCAATTAATTATCAGAATTATGTAACTTTTTATTTACATAACAATATTTTTATATTTGAAAAAAAATATCAATATTTATCCACCTTCTTGATAAAAGAAATTTATCTTTTATCTTACATTTTTAAATAACAATTTTTACTGCTTCTTTATTAATTATTATGTTAGTTGTTATATATTTTTTTAGTAAAAATTAATTAATTAGTTTTTCATTTTTATAGTTAGTCAATTTACTTGTTTTGTTTGATATGAATCTCTATTTAATCTTTCCAAAAAATATGTATGTATATTTTGAAAGTGATTCTTTTAAATAGAATATTTTTGTACTAATATTTTTTTATGAAACTAAAATATTAATATTATGTAAAGTAAATTAAAATAATTTTATTTCTTTGGCTAAAGCTATTTCATCACTTAACTAGGTTTATATTTTTCCAAGATCATTTAATACTTTTTTTTAATTTGAACATATCAATTAATTTAACTGCTGAACATAGGTGATAAAAATATTTTATTATCCAACATACTTTTAAATAATTTATCATTTTTTTCTCTCTCGGTTTTAAAGGAAATGTCAAAAGAGTTACCTAAACCATAGGTTGTTAATTTAAATAAATATTAAAATGATTTCTGTGATTACCTATATCCCAAAACGTTTTCTGCCTTTTAAAGTTCCGTCAAATTCATTTCTTGTTTTGACAGATTTCATTGCCTCCTTACGTCATGTTGCATTGTAAATTACTTGTGTTAGCCCAAGGTTTGTTCTCTAAGACGTGCAAAGACTCGACAATCTCACAGATAAGATATATTTTATCAAAATTGTAAATTACCTTTTTTTGGTGGTTTGTATTTACCAAAGGAGAGAACTCGTGGTTTTGTTATTAGATTGTGGTCGCACCATAATGCACCATACGAAATGAATCATGGTTGTTCTATCGTAATTCGATTTTTCCTTGTTTGTATTTTTTTTTTCTCTTCTACTAGAAATCATATATATA
>NW_027115705.1:429501-432700 GCF_000696795.3 Halyomorpha halys | reverse complement strand
TTTTATAATTTTTTTGTTTACGAAAAAATCTTTTGTGCCTTTCAGTTAGTTTAGATCCGAAGATGAATTATTTCGTTATATATATATATATATATCTTTGTTTTATGTACTTTTTTTATGTATCTCACTGCTGACGATTCTTTTATCAATCAATATTTTAAAGTTTATTTTAATTGTTTTACTAATTAACTTTTTTTAAACTAATCATTTACTTTTTAAGTACTTTTTATTTACTGAGGTATAGGTATTACATTTATTAATCGTGCTGAAAATAAAACTATACTATAAACTCTTCAAGAAGAATTAAAAAAAAAACTTTAAAATCTACCTCTGCCTAAACCAGAAATTCACTGCATATAAAATTCTCAATAAATAAATAATGATTGTTGAGAATTTCAATATTTTTTTTTCAACACTGAAGCATAAATTTAGTCCAGGTACGAAAATATACAAAAAAAAATTACTAACGAAACTTTCTCTGTTTATTTTTTTCCAATTTATGATTTTATTCTAATAAATCCATAATTTTTGTGTTCTTTTTAACATTTTAAATAAAAAAATAAACGTATACGCAATATGATCTTATTATAATTTTTAAAAAATTGGTACTTATGATAGAATACTTCTCAATTAGTGTTCACTCAACACTCAATCTGTATTGGCAGATTTAAAATTTATTTTTATGACAAAACATTATTTCACTTAGTATCATATTTTGTTATTATAATAACACTTAATCCATCAACATGATTTTTTTCTATATAATAAAAAATCATAAAGTGAAAATTACGTAAATATCTTCAGTTGCAACAAGATTAATGATTTCTTTTTTTCATTTTTAAAGTAGAAACAGTTGATTTATGTCAGTCTTTATTAATTTTTGTTAAATGTAATAGTATTTGTATTTTTAAATTAAATGTGTAAATATTTAAATAACTTCGTTGATATGTTGTTTCTTCTACACAATTATATTATAATTTATTTAAACATGTGATATAATTATATATTAATATTAAAATAATGCCATATTATATTAGTATAATTATAATTTCTAATTGGTATGTATTTATTTATAATATTCTTGTGGTGGCGCCTTGAACATCGGCTATAAATAGAGTCCTTTCAAACAGTGTCATGTTGAATAAAATATTACAGGTTTAGAAGATTTAGATATTTTTTTAAAAAATTTATTTATTATAATTATTCTGACAATTATTTAAATTATAAATTTATTACGCAAATTTTAAAACGGTATTAACATAATTAATGGTGACATTTGTAAGCAATCCAGTTTATTAAATTTTTTAAAAAATATTATGTATCTGATTTTTGTGTCCAGTGAGTTAAAAAATGTTTCTATATTATCGTTTTACTTTTTTTTTCTTAGGAACGTATTTCTGTTTTCCCCATATTATGCTATCAGTTGTGCATGCCCCAGCTTGACAGTTGTATTACGGCGAATGCCTTCCTGTGATATTTCCTTATAAATGTTTCTAGTTTCGAATCGAAACTGTGTCATGGACGGTACCTCAATTCTATAAATTATGTATTTCAAATTCTGTTTCCCGAATCCATTAGCGCAGAGTAAAAATCAGAAAAAGGATCCCAAGAAGAAGTAATAATGAACAAACACTGGATTTAAACTCTAATTTAAGTTAACGGGTCCATAGTTTTATAATGAAGTAAATATTATATAATTTTCTTTTAAATTTTTGGTATTATATATTTGTTTATGAGTTATTTTCATTTTA
This sequence comes from Halyomorpha halys, assembly GCF_000696795.3. Taxonomy (NCBI): domain Eukaryota; kingdom Metazoa; phylum Arthropoda; class Insecta; order Hemiptera; family Pentatomidae; genus Halyomorpha; species Halyomorpha halys. The sequence continues at coordinate 430,949 of NW_027115705.1, read as the reverse complement.
TTAACTATCAAGGTTTTTTGTTTTAAATTAATTTTATTGAGAGAGAATAGTGAAATCGTTCTTAGAGATACAGGTTGTTAGTGATGTGCTTAAAATAACAATTGTGTTAATCGGTTATGGTGAGCAGTTATATTTTATAATTTAATCAGTTGTAAATATTCAGTAAATCGCAATTTTATAGTCATATTTTTTTTTAATTACCATAAAAACTGTAATATCAGGGATTAGTAGTCAACACAAATAATCCCGCGTGGATTTGTGGTGTAGCAGTTACAGATAGGCGCCTAATATGACGTAGTTAACACTTTAGAGCGATTCTTTAAATAATCTATGACAAGTTGTCATTTGTCTATGAGTCATTCATAGAATACGACACCACTCGATCTCTGTTTGTGTAGTAACGATAATACCTGTCGAGATAAGCTGCGCAATTAGGCTTCTCGTACTTCTAAATACCTCTCATTCTACAGAGATGATCACTCGATCATGAGTGGTCAAGAAATTTGATCTCGGACTTCATAACCTTGGCTGTTGTATTAATGTTGCCTTTTTCGGCGGAAACCTTCTGCATTTCGACTGATTGCGTTTTGATATCGACCATTCATTGGCTGTTGCTCTATAAGGTATAGCCCAGTTCGGTTCTTTGTTGCCGTTAGATCTAGTTCGTTAACCAATCTCGCTTTGTAATGAGTAGGAAGGTCGGGCGCTTTCTAGATCAGTTTTGAGGAAGTGAGTTGGCTTTGGATATGGTCTTCGAATGATTTGAGGAAGGACACAAAATAGTCAATATGAAGGGTTTATCATAAGATATTCTAATACATCCATTAAGGAGTAAGCTGGCTTATTTTTTTATAAGCCAAATCGATATTTTTAATTTCAATTTCGCAACAAAAATTCAAGGCTCTGTACATATCTAATGTCGATATAGAGGAACGTTTCGTCTCAGATTTATGGTGTGAAATGAAAATTATCGATATGTTTTATAAAACACTATGTCGCCAAAATGCAGGATGGTTACTTACTGCGTTTGTGGGATCAATTAATAACCAGAAGTGTGTTTAAGTTTCTCGGATATGGTATAAAAAAAAATGTTTCCAAGTTATTTCTAACCCTTATTGTACAGTAGTATAGTAATAATAATCACCCCCCTCTCCCAATCCAATTCTACTGGATTAGTTTTAACGAAATCCTCCCATCAACGTTTAGGTTTACTTCTCGGACGTTTACCCATCGGTTCAGTGTTTATTAACATTTTATTATCTGTTCGTTACTAAGCCCCACAACCTTAGACGGCCATCTTATTCACCGCATTGCTATTAACTGAATTATGTAATGTGTAAAAGGAAAGTTTAGGGAAAACAAAATTGTGTTCTTTATATCTTATTATACTATGTAATTATATGTAATTTATATATATCCGATTACGGATTGATAAGTATGCTGTGTGA
>NW_027115705.1:415191-429436 GCF_000696795.3 Halyomorpha halys | reverse complement strand
ATATTAACCGGGTGCATTTCCTTCAGTGCAGCGCTGTGTAGCCTTCTAAAGTCTCCTATTAATTCATCCTTTTTCGGTCCGAATACTTTATTTTCAAAAGCCTTAAGCCGCTGTTCTTCCCTTATTGTAAGAGGTCACGTTTCGTATTCATAAAGAACTGCAGGAAGGATAATAGTTTTGTAAATTCTAACTTATTCGGACTGAAGGCGCGAGTTAAGTTATTTCGAGATTGGAAAGTAACAAACATTTACTGCCTTTAATCTAGCTTTTATAAGTAGTAACATTATAGGTTTTTTTTATAACAGTCTTTGAGATTTTTATGGGATCCGTTTAATGATCATATCTTCAAATTAATTAATTTTTTATGTTCCTTTCTGCAGTCTTTCATCACTTTTCAGCAGCTGAACCTATTATCTTCTGTTAATTTTTAAGAATGGTGGCTTAACAAAGTTAAACTTTTTATTTAATTTCTCGATTCAAAACCAGTATTTTTGGAAGTTTGCTTAGGACACTTCAGTTTTTCTGTAAACAATTTATAATTAGATGTTTTGAAGTATATTTATTCTGCTCTCTTAATTAAGAGAAAAAAATTATTCATGATATACTCGTTTATACTAATCTACAAGCACCATACCGCACTATGTATGTGTACTTCTCTAAGCAATTTTTTATAATATTCATAAATATGTGGAATGTTTCAAACACTTGAAAATCTTGAGAAGGAATCATCAAATGGTGGTACTTCAAACATTAATTTAAATTATAAGGTTCCGTGGCCATCTTCTTATCAAACGCCTCGGAAGATTATCAGGGATTGTTAAGAATGAGAGATTACGAACTAATGGATGGTTAAGAAGTTTGAAATGAAAAGTCATTGAATTGAAAAGAAGCATATCTTATTCGGGCCAAATCTGCAACGAAAGGGACGTTAAGGTCTTTGTGGACGAGTTTATTTGTGACGTAATAAGGAGTATAAAGGATTTTGGATTGTAAGGATTGGATACGGGAGGAATTTGATGGTTTGGTAGAGTCCTAGAGCTCTAATCCATATGTCTAAATTGGTCTGATTTTCATATTATATAATATTTTTTTTGTAGAGAATGGTTTTTTTTTTTTTTTTTTTTTTTAGGGAATGGGAAGTTTGAGACGTTTGACAAGTAGGTATTGTAGCAATCGAAGTCTACGATCAGTTTCTAGTACATAATTTAAAATGAAAGTTTAGTGATAATAATGTCATCATGCGAACTAAGGAATGATCGGGTGAAAGAATTTAATATGATTATTATTAATTCTAAATTTACAGTTCATCTCTTATTTATATTTGGTTCTGTTACACTAATTGAATGTGATTACTCGCTGATCTGATTTGGTTTAGTTATTTCGTTGCAATGCGTGAGAACAACCCCTCATTACGAAGATATATTGTCTATTATTCTCCTTCTAGGGAAGGGCCGCCTTGTCAATCCCATAACGGCTAACAGCCTCCCCCAGGCCATGTTGAAATGGTTCATGTTTATTTTATTTACCCAATTTAAGTTGTTATTCTGGTTTACTAAAGCCTCCATCTACATAACCATAGAATTTTATTCTCTAAACTTTTTTGTTAATGATCGTCTCTTTTTGTAAATTAAGTATACAAAATTAGATAAGAAGCGCAAGTAACTACATCAGAATTATTATTTATCTTTACAAATACATTTAGTACTGAAGTTTTGAACGTTTACTATATTGTTTTGGTTAATATTGCTCATGTTGGATCCGAAAGCACCTCGAATATTTATATAAAACTAGATTAAGATTTTTTTCACAGTTTGCATGACTGTAAGTTCTGATTTTAATCTCTTCTGATCTTATTTGTTTAACATTTATTTAAAAAAATTATTTATTTATTATTGTTTTTATTTTCAGACCCTGGACCCAGTGACGGTGGTGTCGCTACCACTAATTCACCTGTAAACAAGAGAAGAGTTTTCATGGGGCAAGTATTTTATTTACTTTAAATTATAATATATTTAATTATTTTTTGTTTATTAGTTTATTTAATTATTAATAATAATAATAATTTTCTTAAATATTAGGTTCTTATGAGATCATTTCTTTGAATATAATTGCTTAAATGAATTACATTTTGAACTGAAAATTTTATATTAATTATTTTCTTTGATCTAACAAGACTAGACCTTAAATTTGATAATAAATTTAAATTTTATTTCGTCTCAAAATTTTAATAATAATAAAGACTTAGCGAACCCGAAGGTTCGATGCCGATACTACCATGGTAACTAGCACTCCAAAACCCCAATCTACTAAATCAGTCATAACGCAATCCTTCCACCTACGTTTCGGTTTACGCCACGGTTCAGTGTTTGTTAATATTTTAGGGATCCGCTTGTTACCAAGTCAAACGACCTTATTTGATCTTATTCGCCACAATGATATTAACTTGTGTTATGTATCTCATTGTGTACCTCAATTCAGTGTTGTGTATCTCTCTGAATTCTCCGGTCAACACATCTTTTTTCGGTCCAAACATTTTACATAATACATTCAAAAGTTTAAAGTATTACTTTCGAAAGAAATTTTTTCAAAAACCTTAAGGTTTGTTCTTCCGTTAGTGTAGGTCTAGTTTACTCGTCTTAAAATAGAACTTGAAAATCAATTTGTTTACTTGATAAAAAAAAATTAATTGTTTTATATTTCAAAGCGTAATTATTATTAATATACTATTGTTTACTCGTTATAATCTGATCTTTTAATATAAAGGCTATATAAATTAAAATAGATAAATATAACTACTACCAAACAGTGGATTATTTGAGTTCTACCCTTTATAATAATATATACATATCATATCAGTACTGAGTACAGAAGTATAAATAGTCCCCATTGCGGACTTAAAGAAGAATGTGATCTAAATCTGTTTTAGTGTTTGCTATTGTTTACCACTTTTACAACGATTGGATCATTTTGTTCCAAAAATAGTGGCGGAGTAAATCTGAGGAATTTGTTTGAGTCGATCCAAGATATTTTCGTTTCACTCGGCTAATAAATAAAAGATATTTATAGATAGCCGAATCAACTGTCGGCTTAATTTTATTTTTATTAAAAATTGTAGGTTACAGTTAAACAAAAATATATATAAATCTGCTTACAAAGTAATTAAATATGATTTTTTAAATACCTAAAGAAACAATGGAATTTGACAATCTTCTCGCATCTTAAATAACAGTTATTGTAAAAATATATTTATTTTACTACGATTTTAGTACGGGTGATTTGTTTAAAATGAGCAGAAATATTTTGCCTGTGTTCTGTTCAGGTATTTACAAAATTACTTATTCAGAGAAATGTTTTCAATATTTTTATAAAAAAATTTTTTGAAAACTTTTAAAAATTGAGTTTCATTGAGTAAAAAAAAAAAAGGATTTATTAATATTATAGTATAGTTATTATTTACTTTTTGTGAAATGTTGACTTATGAAGTCAAATCTCTTCGAATCCAGTTAAAAATGTTTTTAAAAACTAAGATTCTTTTTACTTGTTATCCATTACTTGATATCCAGGGGTCTTTTTCAAGTCAAAGATTTGATGTATTCAATCAACTGTTGGCAATACTGCACCAGTTTATCGTTTTGATCAAATATTATTTATAAACGCCACATTTATTTTTCGTGATTAAATTGATTTAAATTCGTGAATTATCTACGTCAATTTTGGACATCTTATAATTTCTTGAACAATATTAATTAATGCCTTGCTGGAAATTTCTTTATAAAATAAAATAAATGATTTTTGTTCTACATATAATTGCAATGATTCGCATGTTTCATTTACCTTTTTTTTAATTTATTACTTAAAAAATATTAATATATTGTATGAACAATACAATTTTTAACTAGGAAAGAACAACGAACGCATCATTTTAGTTACATCTCATCTCAAACATCGTTTTATAGGATATATATGTATTTTTTCTGACTTCGAAACTTCTTTGGCAATGTCTGTGCCAAATGTTTTGTCGGGCTTTGATATGAAGCAAAGATATGTCAAAAAAAGGACCGTGTAATCTGCCAAAAGTAATAAAACGATATTTATCTTCAAAGTTGTTTGCCACACTGAAATAAACTAATAATTTAATATTTATTTAATTACTAAACTACAATGCGATTATTTAGTAACATGCGAACCTTGAACCCTGACTCCTGAACCACCTCCACATTCCCTTCCATCGCATAATGATGAAACTGGAATCAACAATACGCTTTTTACGCTCTCCTAAAAAAAATTATCGATTTGGACTGTTATGTTTTGCCAATGCACATTCCAACTCTTATCAAAATATTACACAACTTCCAGCGGTCATTAGAATAGTATTTCCTTTTTAAATCATTTAAATCGTTTATCATTACAATCTAGCATCTTTTTGTGAATTGAAATCAGATCATCTAAAGCGATTATTTATAATTTCTTAATTTATTTGTATCAAATAAAAAAAAAAATTTTAATTTAAAAACTCAATTTAAAACAAATTAATATATTTGTTTTCTTAATAAAGAAGGAATTAATAAAAAAACAAAAACTTGTTGTAAATTATTTTTGACTATGGATGAATTATTTTCCTCTTTCCTATTTTTGTTGATTTTTTTTATTTATTGATCTTAAAGAAATAATAATTATTATCAAAATTTTTAACAGAAACTATTACTTTTCATTTTATATATATTTTAGTATAAGTATATAGTATAATAGTAGACTGACGTATTAATTATTTTATTACTGTTAGAAGGAAGTGGCTTCCCCCTCCATTGAGAAAACTAAGCACTCCTAAAGTAGAAAAGAACCAGCCCGCAGAAAGACCTCCTCTCAAGAAAACACCATCGGACAAGAGATTCAAGGTGAGTTTTATTAAATAATTTATGCGTGGTATTTAAATAAAAGTATTATTTGTTTACAATATACTTTTATTATAAATTAATAACATACTTTTTATCTCAAACACTAAATTGTTTTGTTATTCTTTGTTTATGTGATGTTTCACAGTAATAAGCTATTTTCAAGTTTAAAATATAAATTTTGTAATTATTTAAATTCTTCAAGCTCTGAGTAATACAATACATTTTTTTGTTTTAATTTTCTTTGTAAATATTTATAAAAATAGAAAAACAACCTTACTCATTTAACTTTTGACTTCCATTTTTGAAAATTAAGATATTTAAAAAAAAATCAATAACATACAAGGTTTAACTAAAAGATTGTAAACTTATTAATTATACTACTTCATTCAATTTTTTTAAATTTATTTCTAAGCCCCATGGATGTGTAGGGTTTGATATTGGGGAGGGAGAGGTTTAATGAGTATTGATGAACTCAATCTTAATAGTGTCAATATAAAATATTTAACTACAACATAATTTTTAGTTTATAATCAAAAGATCTTCTGTTCCTATTATAACTATTTCATTTTAATTTCATAATAATTAGAAAAATGTATTTCATACATGATGATAGTAATATATATTAGAAAATGGGTGCTATTTCACCTAAATACTGAACTATAAAACAATCTAGTGTTTGAAATAAGTAGGGTATTATCCTTTATAACACAATTAAATTAATAAGAAGATAATAATGGTATTTGTTGGAAATTAACAATTTTCTAGGACTATGCAAAGTTATTTATTGAAAACTAATTATAATCATACATACTTAATTAATTTATGATGTTATTATATAAAATATAACAATCTCATCAATTATGGTTGACCATGTATTGTGAATTATAAATGGCATTGCCCAGGATCGCAGGAAATGAACAAAATCTAGATTTTTAAAAAATTCGGAATCAAATAATAAGAGATGCATTATGAAATGTAAAGTTAACCTTGATTGATCCCTGACAAAATTTTGAAGTAATTTATTAAAATTAAATAAAACCTCAAATTAAACTTTGAAATCCACTTATTATAATGGTCTATCAAGCTTTTGTACATTGCTAATAATTATGATAAAGCCCCTATCTTATTATTAAATTTGGATAAAGTGGATTCCAACAAAGACAAAAGAGTGTTGTATTCTGAGAGCATTAACTGGTTCAAGGGCACTGGATACTATATTAAGACCAGCTCATCTCATCCAGAATATTTTTCTTCCTTTCTTTTTTTTAAGAAATTAATTTTATAACAATAAATTATTAATTAAAAAATAACAAGATCCATATTCACTTTTCTTAATTTTTTTTTTTACATTCAAGGCTAAATAAGATATGATTTGAGAGTGACTGTTGTTCAAAAGGACAAGAAATGTATAATGCTTGTATGTAGGAAATGGTATAATGGAAGATCATTGATGGACCGTGTGTAATATATAAGAGGATGATGATCCAGGTGCAGTCAAAATAGCTCAAACAGTAATTAGAATATTAATGATCTAATTAGCAGAGTGAAAAAAAGATACAAACAACTAAAATCATGCAACAGAAGTAAAAGAATAGATAATATAAAGTAAAAAGTTAAGTAAGGTATGGCTAAAAAAGTGAATAAAAATAAGATGTCCAATGGACATTATTAATAAAAATTATTAAACAATTAATCAAAATGGAATTTATAACAAATAAAAATTAGATCATTTTAAGCCATACCTTTACTTTTATTTCTTGTTATCTATTATTTTATTTTGTTACATTACTTTAGTTGTTCTTTTTTTTTTTAACTCTGATGATACCCTGCTAAGTGGGGTGAAACGTTGGCTCACTATAAATAGTATATTTACCATTAAAGTTGTTTTCACTGCATTCTTATTTGCGGTCAAATACAAAATACACATCTTCCTTTTAAATCCTATAGTGTTTGTGGCGTCTTTATAAATTCATCAACAAATACAGATTATATGACTTAGAGTGTATTACATAGATTATAAATAATAATTTATTCATTATATTATTATATATTTTTTTTTGTGATAATGACAATCAAGAATGGTTCTAATAATCTTTTCCTTTGTTTTAAATACAAATCTAGTGCCCATTGGTATTTAACTTGTAGACTTCTTCCTTTTTACTTTACTATCAAGTGCTTTAAGTAATTAAATGTATTAATTTTCCTAATACTCCTATTTTATTTAATAGGCTTATCAATTTTTCTTTATGGCTAGATGCTAAATTCATATATATTGTTATTTATTATGCTAAAATTTATTATTTATATTCTGTTATACTATAGAGGATGTAAAATTATTGACAAAAGTTCTTGTATGACTACTATTTAGCTTATTAAAAAATTATTTTTCTTCTGCCTAGTCTCCCACGAGCGAAAGTAAACCTGCTGACGATACGGCTGGTCAGAACGGAGATGAAGCCGATGAGGAAGTGCTAGAGCTGCCACCACCCATGAAGCCTATCTCTGAACCTCTGCTGGTTCCAACATCTGATGATGCTCAAGCACAGAGGGTAAGTCCACTTTATTCCTCCCTAAAATTAATAACATTTTTCCAGCTTTTCTTTCATCAGGCTTACTCCAGGATTTTAAAAAAAATTGTTATAACATATATTTTTTTCCTACTTATAATTAGTTGATACACATTGTTTTATATATTTAATTAAAAATGGGTATGTGCAGTATTTATAACAGTCATCATTATATTTTTATTAAATCATTAAAAAAAATTAATATTTTTTTATAAGTTTAAGTTTTTTTTATATGCATCTTAAAATGAATTAATCCGACTGACATGTGCTATGCAAATTTAGTGAATAGATAAAAGTGTATAGAATTGTTAGCCCAGTAGTTGACAGCGGAGTATTCTGTTTCAGTCGTCAACCCTCTCGTTAGAGGGAGCTACTTCAGCCGACTTAGCCGAGATTGAGCAAATCGTCAAAGAGAGAATGGTGAATAGCAATGCTCATTTACTCTGCTTCAATGAGCATGTTTTGGGGTTTATATTTTGTTTATTTAGTACTCATGTAATATAAAATTTTGTTGTTTCAAACAGCACAGTATGAATTTATATTTTGTTTGTAGTTTGGCTTTTTATTTTCTTTCTTTTTGTTTTTTTAATACTGTTTGGTTACAAATTTAATTTTGAATTTGCTATGATTTTTCCACAAAGGTAATTTTAATTATTCCAGCTTCAGACAAACGAGTTGGTTACAGTTTGTATATTTCAAACATTTCATTTAGTAATTGTAACATCGCACACGTGTGAATTGCATGTCACTTGAGTTCTGAGTTTGTAGTGATGATTGTGCTTTTTTTCTTGTATATTTCCCTTTTTTGTTGTTTTTTTTTTTTAGAATGTAGTAATTAAAATTTGATGACTGATCAGTGATGATGGTGAGTGAATGTGAGTGCTTTATTGAAGAAATTAGAATCAAAAATACCTGAAATTTAATAGCTTATTAAGAAAAACGAGGCAGTTGAAATGAAATTGGTGGAAATCTAAGAATTACAAAGATTGGTTTAAGTCCAGTTCCAGAACTATAACAATTATTTAGTAAAAAATCAGAGAAATGGAAACCTACAACACAACTAAAAATCCAAATTTTATTTATTTGGCAGAAAAAAAAAGAATGTGTTGAGAATTATGTTGGTATTAATTCCATAAAATAGATGTTTTTTTGGAGTAATTAAGATATTAAGAATAAACATACTTGGCTTACGGTAATCACTAAATTTTTTAAAAACTCAGCTTATACCTTCACTTTTTTAAATTGTCATTGACTGAAAACTTTGTTTGATTGAGTTTACTGGATCTACTCCACTTTCATTATAGCTGACTCTGATGATATGATACTTTTTAAAATGATTTATGTAAATTTTTTCTTGTTTTATGAATTTTAATATAATACTATGATTTATTTTATGAAGGCCTTTTTTTAATTATACTTAGGAATATGATAATTAATCCAGTTGAAAATCAATTCTTATGTTACAGGCAGACAATCTCCATTTTACTACTAAACATTTTTATTTTGTTTATTTTAATAAGTTATTCTTCATTAACAAAACTAAAACATTTCATTCTTTTTATTTATTTTTTGATATTATATATTATTGTTTTGTTAGAACCACTGTGTCTCGTTTTATGGATTGAAAAATCCTCCGGTTTAAAATAAATTAATTAATTCTATCAATTAAAAATATGTTATTATAAAAGAAAAAAAAGTGATATTTTTCGGTTTCTCAAATCAATACACAAATTATTTATCCCTCAGTTTTATTATTTATGTGTGCAAAAATCATCAGTTTTAAAAATTTCTCACTCATTGTCATCCCAAATATTTGGCAAATTAATAATAATCAATCAAGTATAAATATGACTCTTTCAGAGGAGTAAGAAATTCGGAGTAAAAAAAAATCATTACTATTTAGGCAAAATTTATCAAATGTTGGACATTTTTAAAAATAGTCAACACAAATATGTTATTTATGGTTCACTCTTAATACCTAAAAACGGGCAATATTGTTAATGCAAGTTGTGTACCGAAAGGAGCAAATATTTTACGATACTATTCTTATATTTGTTATAAACTTTTTAATGTTATTAAGATTTATGGTACTAATAGGTTATTCAATTCTAGTATTTCATAAAGTTTTCTATAGTAATATTTACATCTAAACATCAAAATTCTTAATTTTTCTTTTTAATCTATCTTCTTTTTATGGAATCCTCTTTTTATATGCACTTCCTCTTTTTCAGAAATTTGGCCCGAATTTTTAATTATTTTTTTTTTTAATTCAATAAAACATCCTTTATCTCCTGTTTTGGGTATTTGCATCTTTGAGGCACAAATAATATTGTCAGCATCTTTTATAATAATAATCATATTTTATGTTTGTCTGAAATAAATCCCATGCAAAAGAGTAACAAATAATATTTTCAACTTTAAAAATATACAAACATTTGTTCTAGAAGAAATATACGATTTGCTATTTTACAATTTATTAAAAAAAGTGTATTGATCCTTTAGTTGTGTAATTAATTTTTTTTATCATTTTATTGTATTTTTAAATAATATATATCCATAAAAAAATTCTCAATTTTGCCTCTAAATTAATATTTATGCAGACATTGAGGAATATAAAGGGCTGCTTTATTTAGCCTCCTAATGACAGATTTGTTGAAAACCATTTATGTCATATATTTCAACGATATTGATTATGATTACTTTTTTAGGAACAACACTCTGAGAAGACATCGCAAGTTACGCCAGTGAAATCTCCCCCAGAACCTCCTCCACCACCACCTCCTCCACTAGAGAGTGCTGAATTATCCCTCCAAAAGAGGAAGTATGTTATCCAGGAGTTAATAGATACGGAGAGAGACTATGTCAGAGATTTAAGTCTCGTTGTCGAAGGGTAAATACATAATATTATCATTAATGTTATAAGAAAAAAGAACTGTTCACAAAGACTTAGTTGGTATTTAAATTCATTTGGCCTACATAATTATTAAATTTATTAATAAAGTACCTATAATCCTGTTTTAGGTATATGGAGTTAATGAGGGACCCAGAACGCCCTGTACCAATGCCCGATGACTTGAGAGGTGGAAGGGATAAGATGGTCTTTGGTAACCTCGAGGCTATTTATGAATGGCATAGGGAGTAAGTCACTTTTCACTAACAATCACAATTTAAAGAGAAAAGAACTGTTGTTCTAATGAAAAAATATTTTAGGTAGTAGAAAGTATTTCTTTTGTTTCTATTTTCTGGGATGATTTGTTTACTGTTTAATTTTTGCATTCCTGGTTGATAAAAAATGTTAACATTTTTTAAAAACCACTTGATTTCATTAATTTATTTTCAATAAAATACCAATAAATTTGAAAAATATAAAAGATGGATATATATTCTGTTAATTTATCTTATGTAATAATATATCATTAATTTTTTTTTTTTTTAGTACATTTCTGAAAGCACTGGAGAGATGTTCTGAACACCCAGAAGAGTTGGGTTCACTTTTCAAGAGATCTGAAAGGAAGTTGAGAATGTATGTTATATATTGTCAAAACAAGCCTAAATCAGAATACATTGTCTCTGATTTCGAGAACTATTTCGAGGTACAGTCTTTTACAAATATTTATTTTTCTGATAATTATGGCAATAGAATACTTTCACTAATTTGAAAACTCAATACTTTTTTAAAGTAATAAAAGAAGCAAAACATGATGTAGCTACTTCAGCAATGTAATTTTTTAATATAGATACAGATATTTTTCATATCCCACAGGTTATAATACATTTTTTTCATCTAGTTGTTTTGATTTTAAATAAATGAAAGAAATACCATAGGCATCTCTCGTCAGGAGGAACATTTTTAGCATTAGCTACTGATTCTGACATTTTTCGATTGTAAATTAAAAATTATTATATTTAAAAAAATGTTACTAGTGTTGGGGCGAAGGGTTTTTCGTGAATGAAAAAGTTATATATTCCTCCTAATAAAATATTAGCTTGTTCAGGTTCAAAAATATAATCTGGGTTAGAAAAAAAAAACAGAGGACCTGAAAAATAAAAATCACAAAAAACCAAAATAATGAAGAAAAGAAATTAAATTATTAAGAACAAATCCTTCCAATTGATATACAAAAATTAGTTATTGTAAAATATAAACAAATGAAAATTTTAAAAATAAATTATCCTATTATTATTATTAAAAATATAAATGAGTAAAATATTGATATAAATATACAAACCATATCTTTTAATAAAGAAATAACTAAACCTTATAATGGTGAGAAACAAAAAAAGAAAACTTGAGGTTTGATAAAAAGCTAAAAAAGAGTCACTCACAGTAGGTGGCCAGTTGAAGTGTTTTTGAAGGAAAATGAAAGTCTCTTCAGAAATTGCTGGGGTCATGCAAATATTGATAAAATATGATGGGTGAGGGAAAAATGGTGCCCCAAACACAAGAAAGATTGAAGAATTACGGTGAGTCGTGGGCTGGAGCTCCAGATACCCAGACAGCTCCGATACTTCTTAATACTAACAAAAGACTAGCCTTATCCCATGGCCTTAAGCATGGCTAGGCCCTAATCCCACTGAAGTCGGTACTGTTGTATGCATACCACACCACAACAGTATATAATATTTACACAAACCACAACAAATCTCCTAATTGTCCCTTATTTACGAAACAAATTCTAAATAAATTTCAAATACAAAATAACTTAAAGTTAACTTATACATAACAAAAAATTAAAAAAACAGTTGGAAAGTAAATAATTAAAAAAACATAAACAACTTTAAGAACTAGTATGAAAAAATAAAACATGATTTGTTTTTTAGTTCTATTTTTACAATTAGTTATTATAATTAGGAATTTTCCTAAGCTAAGGCAACATGCTGGCCAACAGGCTCGAAGTTTACAGATAAATTGGTAACATTGATGACTTTCTTGCATTTACATGCTCTAGAATAATTTAAGATGGTATAAATAATAAAGGGCGATCATGGAACAACCATTTTAGTTTAATGAGCAGTGATAAGGATTTCTTTTGGATTATTATTTAAACTTTATGATCATCAACTCATAATATAAGCAAAGGATTTTGGTGGGCACTCATGAGACAAACCAAGGTTAGATTATATTAGATCTTGTTCATTAGGCCTATGTTAACTTATGCCTCAGAAGCATGGACCATGGTAAATGCTGTTGAAAATAAACTGTTGGTATTTGAACGGCAAATTCTGTGTTGTGTTTATGGTCCTGTGAAAGAAGAAATTTTGAGAACACAAGAACCAGGAGCTATATTCCCTGTATAACAACCTAAATATCATCAACTTTATAAAGTTGAGAAGGTTAGGGTTGGGCTGGATATATGATCTGAATAGAGAAAGTAGAAATTCCAAAGAAAATCTTCAAGGATAAGACTGACCGAACCTGAAGGAGAGACAGATCTAAACTATGATGTGTGAACAGTCTGGTAGCTGACTTGATGATCCTTAATACAGCAAACTGGAAGGTTGCTTCAACAGATAGAGCTGGACCAATACGCCATCCATTATACTACATATCTAGCTAGAAATATTTTGGATGGTGATACTTGCGACCAAGAAAATTTTGATTATTTTGATTAAATTCACCCATATACATAAAATATATTACATATGATATAATATTTAAATTCATTCTTAACCATCCATTATACTACATATCTGTGGTGGTTGTGAAAAACTAAGTAAGTCGAATTGCCTAAAAATTGAGTTAACTGGGTTTAAGTCCTCCTCTGGACCTCTTAACCAATTTGACAATATTTAAGAAATCCCAAAGACGATTTAATCCCTCTTCAGGACCTCTTAACCAATTTGACACTACTCAAGACGTCCTGAAGACGATATAAATCCAGTTAACTCGATTTTTTATGACCACTACAGATATAAAGAATAAGTATAAGGAAAACAGGAGTATTCTTGTTTTATGAGAAGTTTACTTAATCATTTTATTTTGGTTTGACATAATTGCATTTTGGACATTTTTCATTTTCTTATATTTTTTTTAGGATTTAAGGCAAAAGCTCGGACATAAGCTGCAAATATGTGACTTGCTAATAAAACCTGTTCAGAGGGTTATGAAATACCAACTCCTCTTAAACAACATTTGTAAATATACAGAGCGAGCAGGTTTGACCAGCGAAACTGAAGCTTTGAGGCAAGACATTGCGGTCCTACAGGTTGTTCTCAAAGCGGCCAATGACATGATGGATGTTGGAAGGCTTCAAGGATTTGATGTAAGTTTAGAATGCCCTATATTTTTTATTTTCAATTGATAATACTCAATTCTGAATACGTCATAAATAGAAATCGGATTTTTGTGCAGTAAAAACTCAAAATGTGTAAAAACAACCAAATCCAGCATTAATCAACTTTATTGTTTAATTTATAATATTAATACATGGAAAGTTTAACTCTCTAATTGCTCTCTACATTTATAAAATATACTTAAAAAACTAAACTACCCTGATTAAAAACTTAAAGTGTTGTCCATTATTGAAGATCTGTGAGGAAGCTAATTTTTAAACTTCTAAAAAATACCTCAATTTTGAGTTTTAGAAAAAGATACAAGCAAGGTACTATGTAGAAAGGAGTATTCCAAAATATTCTTTCAATAAAAATTCCCTTTTTATTTCTGCTAATATCTCTAGTAGCATGTTCTTCTTCCGCTTAGTTTTTCAATACACATACCAATATATCATTAACAAAAAAACTAACAAGTAATAAGTCAATGTAGAAAAACTTTAAAAAAGTTTG
>NW_027115705.1:413917-414796 GCF_000696795.3 Halyomorpha halys | reverse complement strand
TTGATACACCTCAAATGTGTAAATTTTAAATTATAAATTAAATAAGTAAAAAAAATAATAAAACAAAAAAATATTGGCATAAACACTGCTTCATGTGTAGAATACAAGAAATTTACTTCAACTAAATAATAAATTTAGTTGAAATAAATAAATAGTAAATTTAATAGATTTATAAATAAATCAAATAAAAAATAAATTTTATGTAACTAAAATAAACATTTTGTTCAAATACAGTAAAACTCAATATAGATAATTTTACACAAAAAAAAAAAAAAAAAAACTTGCAACATAAAATTAATGTTATTTGAATTTCTTTTCTATGGTTTAAATTTCTGTTGAGGGTTGGCGAAATTTGAAACTAGAGAACAAAAGATGCAATTGCACGAAAATCCTGTCTCTAATTATAAATAGCTCAGCAGAAACCACAATTTTCCTTTATTGGAAAATATGATTATCCTCATAGAGAGAGGAATAAGATATAATAAATCATACATTACTTGTTACTATCTTTCTTAAAAGAGAAACAAGCCCACTGAATCAATCAGATGATTTTAGAACATTTTTAATTTCTAAGGTTTCTAAATTATTTCTTAAAAAACAAATTATTCATAATTTATTATAAATAAATAATTTATATGAATTATTTCTTTATTTTTATTACAGGGCAAGATCACTGCTCAGGGAAAACTCTTGCTTCATGGGGCACTTTTGTGCAGTGAAGGAACCTCTACGGCCAATTTTAAGGGCAAGGAACTAGTAGTCTTTCTATTCGAACAGAACATCATCTTCTCCGAGGCAGTTGGCAAGAAGACACAGTTTACTAATCCCGTTTACATCTACAAGGCCCATATCCAGGTACCCAGATCTTTTATTATATAT
>NW_027115705.1:399668-413867 GCF_000696795.3 Halyomorpha halys | reverse complement strand
ATATTTAATCAATATAGATCTACTACAATTTGTTGTACATATCACTTACACAGAATGAAATAGATAGGCACAACTCAAAACTTTTAATAGTTTGGATCCTTATAATCTCTAAGAGAAGCCAACACTCAAATAAGATGTCAAACCAATAGACACAAGAGGTGATATACTAGCAACATGTGTCAACGGAAACACCCTTGGTTGCTTCTAAGTACAATTTAAACTTTGCCTTATATTTATACTAAAAAAAAAAAAATACAAACATATTTTTTTAGTCATGTCCATCTCACCAATTGGATTCTGTATTGGCCTATTTTCCCCATATCTGGCATAATCATCTCATTTTATGATAATTGCTTGCTCTCCTTGATAGATTGAAATATTGATCCACTGCTTCACTCGAGATTTGTTTATGCACATTTATTATAAACTGATTAAATCTTGCTGTGAAATAACAGTTGGTAATGAATGAATAAACAAAATTGTACAATAACTAACAAATGAGATACATAAACTATACAGTATTAGAGAGTAATTTTGAAAGTTATAATAACTTAAAACTTATTTTGTTTAGGTGAACAAAATGAGCCTTGATGAAATCACATCACGAGATAAGGATGACTATTCAAATGAACCTTTCATAATCCGTTCTACCGACCCTAAGAAACCAGGAACCTCCTATGTATGCCTACCTCCTCCGGAACTGCGGGCCGAGTGGTTGACCAATCTTCGAACCATCCTCCAGACACAGAGGGATTTCCTCAAAGCCATTCAGAGCCCTATCCAGTACCAGAACAAACTGACCAAGGATCCGACGTAAGTTGCTTCTTCAGCCTGCTGCTGCATGCTTCCCGATTGCCCTTGGGCAGTTTATTTATTGTCACTTATAGATGAAATCACATTCCTAATATATGTTATTTGCTAGTGACAAGTCTCGAAATTATAATTGTTTTTAATGCTTCTTAATAGTTGCTTTAACTTATTAGGGGCAATCGAGAAGAAAAAAATCCATACCAAAGAAAATATAAAGAGAATACCCTGTTGTTATAGTGTAATGCTCATCCACTAACATAAAAAAATTAACTAAAACTAAAATTTATAATGAAGCATTGTGGACTTGGCAGGGACACGAGTATTATAGATACTCAAAAAATTAATAATTGGTGCTTGTCATGTAACTTTTTAGGCCATTACAATCTAATTAATATATTTATTATAAGAATGCCTGTCGCACATCTATATTACCAATCTTTAGAATGGATCATTTGAATTTTTTTTTAAGAAAAGACAAATTTTAACTATTTTTTTATAGCTCAATTAAGACTACATTTTTATACATAAAATTTTTTTCATTGTATAGACCAATAGGTGTGAGACAGCTGTAATTATTAACTTACAGTTAATACTACTAATTGTATTATAACTATTGTAAATTGAGGTTGATATAGAAAATGTGACATATCACATATATATTTTTAATTTTTCTTTATTTTATTTTCAATGGATTAAAGATCTTAATTAACATGGATTATCAGTTGCTTTTTGTTAACGTGCCAATATGAACTCTGTTGAGTTTGATGGCCGAGCAGATGACTACGAGTAAGGAGTTTTGAATAATATAGGTTTGTTTTGCGTCCAGTTGGAGATTTAAAGCTCACTATTGTATATTAGAATGTTAATAATCATATGTGGGATATGAATGTAAATTGTGACATATATTTATATATATACATATATTAATGTATTATTTATTAGAGATTGGTATCAACAATATTTGATAATTTATTGTTGTGTCGATATCCTATGATTTATATATCTTAAATTCTCGCTCTGTGATTCTGTTCAAATTTTAATCTAGTCAATTTTATGTCGAATAATTGTATTTTTACGCTTAGGAGTAAGGATTGTTTCCTTAGAAACACCTCCACTTTTTCCTGCCTTATTGATTGATAGCTATTGAGAACGTTTCCTAATTAGTGATTAGAAGTAGGTTACAGTTACAGGCTTCTTTCCTACATGGAAAAATGATCAAGTGGAGTAAGTTTGATGATCAAGTGCACACTGAAAGTTTATTTACTTTTAATTATTACATATGTTTAAACTATAGAGAAGCATTTGGGTGTTTCCGTTTTCATGCATGTAAATTTTCGCTAACATTTTAAAGGGGAAAAATAGTTGAAAAATTCCCATGTCTATCAATTATTGTACAATATGAGCATTTCTTTCCTTAGAGCTAGGTCGTTTTGTATTTTCTTAATATTATTGATATATAACCGTGCTGTTAAAGTAAAAAAGAATAAAGCTAAGTTATGAAAATGAGGATGTGAATTGGAAACTCTATGAATGGGATGTGAGTTAGAAAGGATTTTCTTCGTAGTTATAAACATTCTGTACATTCATTTCTCCCTCCCATTTTTGTATGTGAGTTATTTTATTTTATTTTTATTTTTATATATAATTACTTCATGTTTCAATGGACCATATAATGTGAGCGTATAAATGTAAATGAAAAATTATAAAAAAAAGAAAAAAAAAGGGCAATTTGTACATTGCATATGTTGTGATAACAAAAATGTATTATAACGGGTAAATTACAATTTTTTAATATTTGAATATTAATAATTAAATTTTAAGGAGTTGAGACTGTAAATAAGATTATTATAATACTGTAAGCGTTAATTAAAAAATTATTATTAATTACTTTTACTAAAGTTTCATATATTTTTAGAGCGATTGTGCTCTCTTACATTTCCCAGATCATTTTAGTTTTCGACATAATTATCAATTGTATTGTGTGGAGGAACAACATTGTTTACATGTATGATAATAAATTTTGTTAAGGTTTTCTTTTAATTAGCAGAAAATAGAAACCTCACCAGAAATAGAAAAAAAAAATAACTGGGACTTATTAATGTAGCCTATGAGACGTAATTTTCATTCGAAGAGATCATACAGAGAGAGCACATGATTTGCATATAATTGTTTGTAAAATTTCTTAAAGTGATATTAAGTGTACATATGAAGTATATATATTATATATAGATAATATATATGTATGTTTGTACATAAATAAAGGACACATCAGTTTTCATTAAGTAATATTATTGTCTTATTTATTCCCACTCTGAACCAACAGTAATTTTATCGGGACTGGTATTTGTCTTAAGATCTAATTTTGATACAAATGAGGTAAGTTTATCGAAAACTTATGGAATTTAAAGTTTTAGGCACCTGTTTAATTTTTATGTTTTGGAGTGTAGTTCACCATGAATTTACCAATTAGATAGATCTTAAAGCGAGCATGCCATTTCCAAGCATGATGAATGACCCTAATATTGAATGCATTTTAATCACTTATTAACAAAAACTCACTTTTCTTATTAATTTCAGTTTCTATCATATTCATGGTTGAATAAACTTTATAAGAAATGTTCTATAATGAAATGGTTAGGATTGTATCTATTCTGTAACAGTCTCTGTAATAGACTCGTTAAGGCTTCACTGCCTCCATTATATGGAGACTAGGATTCATTTTCCTGGTCCTTCAGGAATCTTTCAGTTTTTCATTTGATTAGAGTAGTCAGAGCTTTTTAGAGATAAGTAAGTGAAGTGGGATTGTTCAAAAAAAAGGTTATAAAGTTTTGAAGAATTATATATTAGTTGGCATTAAGCCTACTTATCTTATCTATAGATTTTTAACCATTAATACATTTACAGTTAACTCCACCTAGTTTTATCATAAAGGCAATGCCAATTTGTCTGTAGAAGGATATAAACAATAAATTAATACTTAAAAATGTTAAAAAATAAGATACACAAACTTGCTAAGCAATGTGAAATCTTCTGTTTTGGGTAATCAGATTCTACCTCATTCAAAAATGATGTACAAATAAGAACATAAAAATAGAATAATATAAAAAAAGTCAGGTGTGATACACATATTACACAGATTTCACTAACTTACCTACGAAGTTTTGTGTAGATTAGTGGTATTGAAGTTATCGCTATTTTTGTGATTAACAAGAAAAAAAAATCTGAAGACCATGAAAGATAAATTTATGAACAAAAAATTTTTATTTTAATGTTGCAATAAAAATTTGTAAATTAGTGTTTCTCAAGGTGGGGTGGGGATAACGAACATCAACTTTGTGCCTGTTGGGAATACAGAAATTTAACTAAAAATAAAGAAACCGTTTTTACAGTTGGGAAAGATACAATATCTTTATTTTTCTTTTTATCTCCTTTAGTTGTTCTTAAAATTCTTTAATATGTGAAAAATCAATCTCATAAAGTGGGACCTCATACACCTCTTTAAACATGTAATTTAAGTTTGTTATGACTTTTTGTTTTTGAACACACACATGCACAAGCCCAGAGACCATTTTGTGAGACTTGGTTATTTTGACTCAGAGGACCTCAAAACACGTATATCCATCTAAAACTCGAATCCAAAATTATGCACAATTACGATATATTTCCTTACTATATATTCCATATGTAGGTAAGTGAAAGTAAAAAGTAGAATAAAATAAAATTTAAAAAGTATTAAATTATTATTAAGGAATTGGAAACCTTTACACCTGTCCCATTGAGATCTTTTATAAATATATATGATGAGATAATCCAATATTTAAGGTAATCATTTATTCATTTTCCACATAAGTAGTTTTGTGAATTGCTTCTACACTCTGAATTTTTTTTGTTTCATTTGTGATCCAAGCATGCAATTATTTAAGTTTATTCATCAGATGTTGCAATTCAATCAACAAAATAAATATAATATATGGGTGATTCTCAAACAACGGACCAATATAGAGTCCCAAAGAGTTTCCTTGTCAACCAATCATATCCTCTAAATTTTAAGAATTAATGGTAAAAGTAAAGGCTCATCTACATACCTCTTAAGTTAGATTGAGTTCAAAGTTAATAAATTTGACATACTTATTCGTAATAATTGTAATCATAATATGATATTATATTATAATATTTATTATATAACTAGCTGATCCAGCAATGCTTTACTATTGCTTGATTTGAATATGTACTACATATAGATTGAATGAACATGATTGAATGTTTGATATCAATCTAATTTTTTTTCTTTGTTTAAGTAATTTCATTATCTATCATATCATTTCATACACGAATATGAAAAAATGTTTGAATTTCGATTTATGTGCCAATACATTTTAATTTTGTTCACAACTTTTTTCAACTGGATAAATCCAGAATAAGTAAGAATCTTCCCAGGAGGACAACGTACATTTAAAAAAAAAACAGCATGTAAATCGGTTATGAACTTTCGGAGATAATACATAAGTAACACATGAACATTTAATTTATTACCAAATTCAAAATTTTCCATGATGAAATCGGTTCTTATTTTGAGAATCACGCATTTATATTTATACATATATTACTTAGAAACAGGGCTCACTCAGCCCTATAAGGATAATTGAATAGGAAACATATTGAACTCCTGATTCACTAACTGATGATTTGTTATTAATTTTTTTTTATCCAGTTTCCTACCAAAATAAATTAGGAAGTGCAAGTTAGCGTATAAGTTAATTAAAATTCTAGTCAGAATGAGAAAGTTGAACATCACTCCTTTTAACTGCCGCAAAATAATAGTTAACTCTAAGCTGAAATTGAACTGATAACTGCTTCTGGTTTAAAATATAATGTGTAGAATAATTGGTAAACTCAAGTGTTTATTCAAATATAAAAATTGTGTAAGTATATACCGTATACAGTTAGGTAATAACATTTACCTACACTAACTGTGCACAGCGGTTTTATTCACCTTAAATTTGTATTAAACACGCCTGCTTCATACAGATGATGAGTAGATGACCAAGTACATCCAATAAACTAAATAGCCAAAATTATGTAGAAAAACAAAATGACTAATAAATTGCAGGTATTTAAAATACCTATAGTTTTTAAGACCTGTGCCATGATATGGTTGGTACCTCTTTGGAAATGTGTGAAGGCTATTGAAATGATATGGTACCTGAGGCAAGGAAGGTGGAAAGATGTTGAAGTAACTCCAAAAAGTACTTCTTGAGAACAAACAGAACTATTTTTGTAATGACTCCTCATTTTGGATCTGGATAAAGCTTTGAAGGAGTTTGCGACATAATATATCAATGTTGGATATTGAAGTTGAGAGGGTTCTAATATTACTATTTAGATTATTGGAGTTCTTTAGATTGTGAAGTCCTTACCTCTGACTGTCCATTGGTTCTTTAGTACGGTATTCAGGTTTTAGCCACTGATCTGTTTGGGTTAATCAAGGGCCCAAAATAATGATCTGCTATAAGCCTTCATAAGGTTTGTACTTCAGGATGGTTCAGTTCATGTAAACACCTAAATATTGACTCTCTAAAATCTGGCAGTATGGACAAGCTTTACTAGTAGAGGTTTCGTATAAGACAGAATATAAAACACGAGAGAGACTCAGTAATATCAGATTCAGTTCTTCATTCTTCTATAGTTTTTGAATATTGGATCAGCTTTCTGAGCAGTGCTGAGCGCTTTATCAAGGGGTTTGAATCTCTATAAAGTGAGACAGTTTGTCTGCACTATTTTCTTTCTGTCTGACACAACAGGAGCAATAGATTATGTCTGTAAGAAACTTGAAACACCACTCTACTTATTTGAGCCATTACAAATGCGTTCAAAAAACAAATTCTTCAGCTTCATATACTAAATATCTCCAAATAAACGATTTGGAGGGTGAAGTCAAGGAAGAAAATGGCCAGATAGATGTAAACTTTTCTCTGGTGTGTGCTGGTGCCTCGGCTTAAGTTTTAGGCATTAATTAGGGTGACAGTTTTCCAGATGCAGAGATTCCGGATCGAGTGAGTGATCATAAGATCTCATTAATGATTGATTTGAAATCTTCAGACTAGGTTCTAATTATTTAATAAGTATGAGAAGTATTCATTAAATAGTCAGTCATTTTCTATGTCAATTTGCATTCTTAACTTGTCAAACTTTATAGAAACAAAAAGATGTTATTTACCTTCAAACTTATTGTTAACAAATTATCTACTGAACTATGAGTAAGCTTAAACTAATTTTGAACTTAAAATCAGTTTAATATACTAGGCCTATTGAATGAAAAAATTTATTCAGGGATTATGGATTTAATTTAAGCAGCATTTATTGTTTTTAAGCGGTTAACTCTACAGTTTGGCCTCTTACACTAAAGGAAGAACAGCACCTGAAGATTTTTGAAAATTTTGCATCTTGATAAATAAATAGACATTTTAAGTAAAAAGTAAAAAGAGTTAAGCATAGAGAGATACAAGCCACATAGTGACTAACATAATGTTTGTTTGTGACCATTTAAAAGAGATGTTAGGGAATGGTCTAGTTTTTACTTTTTTGATCATTTCAAAGGAGTAGTATTTAATTTTTAAAAAAATTGTTTGATGTTTTGAAAATTCTCTTCAACATGAAATATTTCAAGAATCAATGTTGACCTGAATAACCTTTTTTTATATAGGATAACATCAAAAATTTACTTATACTTTTTTTAGTTTTAGTTTCATTATAAAACCCTTGAACAGCATGTATAGATTTAAATTATTTTTATTGCCTTGCATGTATTCAATGATAAAGTGTTTGATACCACAAGAGATTTTGGAGAGTTACTATTTGTCCTGAAAAGTAAAATATAAAACCTGTCTGTATTTTTTTGATACAATTGTTTTCCACTTTGCGCATGAATTTTTCTAGTTATCAATAGATATTGAATATTAAATTATCTTAATTTTACAATTAAATTCACAAATTCTCACAAAAGTTATAGGATTGAACAGTAGACTCCTTATCCAGGCAGTCAATTGTTAAAATAAAAATTGTATAATACTTAAATATTACCTATTCCACTAGAATATGAATTAAACAGCTTGATAAAAATTTTCTCATGAAATAATACAATACAAATGTAATTATCTGCTATCAGCACTAATATATGTGAGAAGCCATAGATCTAATAAAAGATTTTATTAATGAACAAAGAGATATAGGTATATACCACGTATACAAAGCTTATCAATACAAAAATACACTAATAAGGTGTTTATTGTTAATGTAGATTTAATATGAGATGAAGATGGTCAGGGTAAGGTCAGTAATGATAAGCACAAATAACTATACCATATTTTATTTGTGCCCATGTTTCACCCTCAATTAAAGACTTTCAGGGCTGAAAACAAAAAACTAGAAAACAACCGTAATTTAGAAAAATATACTAAACAAAGTAATAATAAATTATTCGATTCTGGTATTTTGCTTCTGGTAAATAAAAAACTTCCAACAGAGAATTAACAAGAGTCTACTGTTTTTATTCTTTAGTTGCAAAAGAATAAATATAAAAGCCATTGAGTAAAACTAATTTTAATTTGGATAATTTTGTAAAGATTACAGTAAAATGACTAAAGTTTTAAATATTGTCTGTATGTTATTAAAGTACAGGTAATAGATATTTCAAAGAATTAAAAATTAATTTTTAATGTAACTACAGATATGGTTCCCGAGAGCCAAGTCCACCTCTCTCGCACACTGAATGCCCTGAAGTCTATGTCTCTCAGTCACATTGCAAAAGGCAAAGTTTACTTGGAGGCTTCAGAGCTACTTTGCGTCGGGCTCGGAGTGAAGTTCCTCAGCGCCACACAAGTCATGTACGAAGGTGGTCTGATTCGGTAAGCTATTTCTTTGAGTATTATAATAGCGTTAGGTAATTCCAGCATTATAATGCATTTTGTTAGTAAACAACCATTACAGAAATAATAATTTTCTTTAATATTAGAAGTTAGACTTTACTTAAAAGAAGTATTTCAGTTTAAAAATGAATAATTTTGAATATGAAATAGTGCATTATATTTTTTTGAAGTGTTTCTTATGTTCTTTATTTAAAATTATGCGAGAGATAAAATCATTTAAAATTCAAAGTTTACTTGATTATATTAGAATTTTTTTCATTTTTTACACTGTCCAACAAATTAATGAATAAAACAAGTTTTTCTGAATTATAATATAATTGTGATTAAACAATCATAATAAATGATTTTTTTCTCTCAGATATTTTTTATTTTATTTTATTTTATATTTTTATCTATTTTTTGTAATAAATAATATTCAAGAATTGATTGCTAGTCAAGTTAAGTCAAACATTACAATTTTAGCATGATAAATAAAAAATGGTTAAGGTTCTCTATTACAAGAATGGACAATTTATTTCACCAGATTTATTAGAATTGTTTTGATTGATTTTTTTTTAAAGCTGGATTATAAGCTTGAGCACCATTGTGTGCACGGTAGAGTAGAAGTACTCGTAACTAAAAAATAACTGTGTAACTGATCAATGTTTGACTTATCTCAATTTGTAATCAGCCTTAAAATTGGACAGATTGAAGTCATTTGAAATGAGTTGAATTGTATTGATGTATGTCTAACAATAAAATAAGAAACTGTTATGTGTTTTTTGCATGTTTACAAATTATGATCATCACTCACTAACTCTATTATATTAAATTATAGTACTAGTTTCTTTAATTATGGGCCTCTCTGAGCTTATCATTTGTTGTCTCTTATGAAACTGAGGTTTCAATGAAGAGGTTCCTAAAACAGCCTTCTTTAAACTCTTTTAATAGATCAGAAGTGCAATTGGAAAATTTTATTTTGATTATTTAAATTCATATCAACAATAAAAGGTTGGTAAGAAAGTGTGATTACCTGAACAAGATATGTAGCAATGAGTCCTGAAACATTTCTAGAGCTGAAATTCCCTATGTTAGATTTAACAACTTCAACATATTTTATACACTTAGTTTCAAACACTGATAAGTAAATACTTAAGATATAATCTTACTTACAAGTAAACCCATGTTAATAAAAGGCTACAAAATTTGGGTTATCTCTTGTGCATGCGGAAGTTGACATTAAGGGTGGGAACAATCTGTTGCTGTAACCAATAATAATTTTTTTATTTTGTTTAATTGGTTATTTTTCACTGCAGTTCTTCTTTAATAATGGAATCGAAAGTTTGCACTTGCATTTTAAATTTTATCAAGAAAGAAATAATATATTTCCACCATTAATTTTGATCTGATGAAATTATCTAAGTTTTTCCAGTGACTAGGTATTTGGAGTCTGGGACAGATTTATTTTTTACAATCCCACAAAAAAATTAATGACAATTTTTAGCTTAAATGTGATTCTCATTTTTATCTTATTAAATGTTTATCATTTTTAAGAGTTATTATTTAAAAAACTAAATCCTCTTTGCCCTCCTCCTTCTTGCCACACTAGGTTCTCATGTAAAATATTTTAAACCAATTCTATCTTTACTGCACTGAGTTTCTTAAAGTTCTATGTGAAGTTATCAAAATATTTAACAATATCACTGCAATGTCAGGTGAAAAAAATTACATTATTTGTGTTTTAGTACTACTACACTATACGCAGTGGCATAGCGTATCAGCTGCCTCGGGCGGAGGAAAATTTGACTGCTTCCTTATTTAGTGTTTTCAATTTAAAAGACCAATATATACAGTAATTCTAAACAATGTTTTGGGAAGAACCATCATATTTATTTTGTATTGTGCAGGTCCCAAATAGAAAAGTCATGAAATGAAATGGTTCAAATTGTTACAAGATATTATTATCTATTGTGAATTTTCAGCCCCCTTAAAGTGCTGCCACCCCCTACTCACTCTCACTATGCTATGCCACTGACTACCCAATCTATCTTTAAGGGAAGGTTCCATCAGAAAGGTGGTAGTGATAGTAAGTTTGTCACTTACTACTAACAATCAAGCAAACCATGTTAGTATACAGCAAATGTTAGGTTACATGATCAACATCATGATGGAGCCCCATCTTTAATTTAGTATATGTATTTTATTTACACTTATACACAAGAAAAAATCTTCCCATTGACTAGGTATATTATTGTGATTAAAAATCGACTATAAAAATATATAAATTATATAAAACAGAGAAGCCCCAAACAAGAACAAGTGCACTTTTCCTACAGTCTGTTGGGTAGGGGTTCAAGAAAAAATTGTCAGGCAGTGTAGTGTACCTGGGTGTTACCCTTAATAGACACCTGAAACTAGGTCACCACTGCTTAAAAAAAATAAAGCTGGTTAGAACAATGGCTTACAGGTTTAATCACCTGCTAACATCTCCTAACTTTTCTCCCTACCTCAAATTACTAATTTATAAAGTATACCCTCTTCTATGAGGCACTTATTAACAATGTTCACTACTCCCCCTAATATCAAACCCTAAACAACTATGGGGCTTTAAAAAAAATAAAACAGAGATAAATAAACTATTAAGGCCAGAAAAATTGCATCACTATCTTGGTGTGGTGACAGTGGTATGGAATCCGTATTAGGTAATTTTCTCCGCCAATCAAAAATTTCTAAAACTCTTCCAGTAACTTAATTAGTGTTGTTAAAAAAGTTTCAGGTTGAAACATAGAATTAACGAAATTCAGGACAAATCGAGTCCTTTATTGGGGTCAGCAGAATACAGGACTGCCCCGGGAAATAAGGGACTGGTGGCAACTATGGTTTTGTTGTGTGATAAATCACTGTTGCATGTGAAATATTTCCAAAGTGTGCCAATGATTGTTTTGTGTAATAAATAAGTTGCACATTCTTGATAGTTATAGTCACATACAAATTTGTCTGTAATGTGTGAATAATTAATTTATATCAAGAGTATTATGCATGATGAAATTATATTGGAACCTCACAAATTTATAAGCTAATTGTATTTACACAAAAGAATGATTTGTGTTGGCATGTCATAACTGTTTGAGCATGAGAACTATATGTCTAGCCTAGTCAGTAACTTGCATGATGAAGAGAGAGAGAAAGAGAGAAAGAAGACTGTCATGTTGGATGGAACAGAGCTCATCATCGAGTGGGGATTGTGGCGCCATTGCTGAGGACAAGGAGGTGGATGTGGTCAGGTCGTGGAGCTGGAGTGAGGATGCTCTCTACAGGAGATACCAACAGCTGGATCTCATTGGTAAGTCTACTATCGTTCAAAACATTTTAAATTAAAAAGTCAAATATATATATCCCTCTAAACTAAAGAAAATTTACATTTCTGTGAACATTGGTCTTCAGTACAAATAAGGTAGAAATATAAACTGTTTCAGTAAATTCTATATTTACAATATTCTTAATATGTTTTAAATAGAAAGTATCTTGGGGCTTTATTTTTTTATATATTTACTCCATTAACATTCTCTTCCAATGATTTCGCTAAATGCATTTTTAGTTCCCACATTAATTATCTCAGATTTAATGAGGCTAATGACAAAAAAATATTCTTCATTTCATGACAAACTTTTGTAGGGATCTGTTTGGTCTTATTTTCCAAAGCGACAATCGTCTTCAATAAAAGAAAACTGATAGTTTTGGTTCTTTCTCTGTTATTAATTGTTTCTCGTAGAAATCAATACAGTATGTGGACATTAACTGATAGTGTGTTCAGGTCAGTATGCTTAAATGTGTGAATTGATGGCCTCAAAATGTGTCTTTAGTTTTTCCAATGCTTATGTCTTTTTTTTTATAGTTTTAATTAACCTATATCACTGCTTACATATTTTATATTAGCTACTAATATTATTTATTCTCAGTGATTTCACCTTCGATATGAAATAAGATCCAGAAATTTTAGAAACATAGGTTGTTCATGCTATTTATTTGATTAATTTTGTTTTTACAGCACTTTGATTGCAGTGGCTCCCCTGGAAACCACTTGTAAAAATAAAATCATGTTTTAAGTGGTTTTCCAAGGAGGAAATGTATAAAAAAAAAATCATGTTTTCATTTCCTTTTCTTTTAATTTAAATAAGCATTGTAAAATATAATATCTAGCCAAAGAAATTTTGAATACCTGTTTTTAACCATGACGAGTATTATCACCTGTGTATGCCACTGGATCTATGTATACAATCAGCTGATACATGACTTTTTCAACTGAATTATTGAATCAGAAAGGATCCAATAAAGTTATTGTATACCACCACATTTTAAAAAAATATTTGAACAATGTGAAGTAATTTAAAATAATGTTAATTACAAAAAAATTTTGAACATGTAAAAAATCTTATTGTAAGTGTGCAAAATAAAATAATACATAATTAAATACATTTAGATATTACAAAAAAAAATAAATTTGATAATAAAAATAATTTGAAGGAGTGTACAACATTGATTATTATAAGAGATAATAAACTCATTTAGTAAGCTATTCATATATAAAAAAATATACTCATAGATAATGTGTTAAAAGTATAACTTTCTTAATCCATAGAATGTATCTTCAATTTTTCATGATAAAACCGATTTCCAACATAGTAGTCAAGTCAGAACTAAATTGTTATATTATTTTTATTTATCTTTTATAACATACTCATAGAAAGAAGGAATTATTTTGTCATAATCTGAATCACATAATAATAAGCATAAAAATTCTTTTTCTATTATTTTATTCACAGTTTAATCAAATTTTCACAAGCGGCTTTGCTCAGCTTTATATGTTTATTACAACAAGTACTCATGGTGTATATTTCCTCATAAAACATCTGAAAATCCTAATTTTCCTTATCTATGGAAATGGTTAATTTATCAAAACAAAACTAATTTATATAACTTATCACTTAAGTCAGGATTAAATTCTTATATTAGTTTAAGTTTCTAACAGATTTTTTATAACAATGCAAAAAACACTTGTAGAAAGTTAGACTTATTTCATCATAGTTGAAATTCAATATATTATAGTTAAAAAACAATATTTTATTGTTATTTCACTATTTCATGATTTATTAAATTAAGAACATAAATGAATGTACAATTATTCATGGATAGTTAATAATAACAAATTAAAAATACACTTCAATAAATATGATTGAAAAAATATTCATTTATTTAAATTCTGATCAATAAAATAGAAAAAAAGGGGATAAAATAACAATTCAGAATGTTAAAATAATAGTTTTACGAACTGTCAAAAGATAGAAGCACAAATCAAGAAATGTAGACCTTCTCTTATCACGCTAGGAAGAGGCTCAAGCAAGCACGCCAGAAATAGACTCTACCACCTGCTTACCTCACAGCAGATCTCACTCCGCCTCAAGCTGCAGATCTACAAGGCCGTCAT